>NW_017731705.1:1478218-1478946 GCF_001890085.2 Hipposideros armiger
TTTTCTGGATTCTCAAAGCACTATTCTCTACATGTATGTCCTAAAATTTGATAAATACCAACTTGTAAATTTTTTTTCCAGTATTCTGGATGACTCAGCAAGACTAGAATATCAGGTATGTAAACATGACCCAGCAGAGAAGGGCCTAATATGTTAGTAGGTAAATTCTTGAGTGCTGGTGTGACTCTGCCCCCATTGAAGAGGCCCTAGCTCTGGGCCCCAATGAACTTTCTCTGCTGGATGGTGTCAATCACTCACTTTGGTCAAGACTGTAGAGAACCTGGGAAGCATTGAGAGATGCAACACCCCTTTAGCAAATGGCTCAGCATTTGCCTAGCTCATCCTTAGATAACTCATAATATTTTAAATATTTGAGAACATGGACTAAGTGTTATTTTCCTTCCTCCCTCCCATCCTTCCTTCCTTTCTTCCTTCCTCTCATTTTTTCTTTCCTTCTTTCTTTCTATTTACTTTTTAATATCACTCTCTTTAGCCCTTCTGACTTCCCCTCTAACCAAGCTCAATATATGTCTAATTGAAAAACAGCAGTTATGGGCTGGCAGAGTGGCATGTTGGTTAAGAGCTGGCTTGGGAAGCCAGCTCTGAGCAGCAGGGCCCCGATTTGGATCCCACATGGGGGCCAGTGACACTGCCCTCTACAGCTAAGATGGTGAACAACAGCTTGACGTGGAGCTGGGCTGCCGTTAGTCACCGGCGACAGCGTAGGC
>NW_017731705.1:1482356-1486133 GCF_001890085.2 Hipposideros armiger
ACAAATGCCATGAAGTGATTAGCTTTAGGTTTTAAAAGAAATACAGATCACCCTTATGTAAACATATCTGGTTATTTTAATGTGATGTATAATAACATGTGATTCATGGAATTTCCTACATATTTCAGCTTAAGTGTTTTTTCCACTGAGTGATTTTTCCTGATCTCTAGACTATATTATTTTTTCCACTTTTATTTTCTACAATGCTATGTCTATTTCTTGTGTATATTTCCATATTAGAATATTTATCACGTTTATTCAGCCACTTATTTAATGTATGTTTTTAATGATAGTCTAAAATCTCTGAGGACAAAGACATTTACTTCTACTTCACTGCTGTATTCCAGTACATAGTAGAGATTATAGTACATAGTAATTGCTTAACTAATAGTTGATGATACAACACGGCGGTCAACTCTGTTCATTCTTAATCAAAAATAAATGTCAGATATCACTTGGAAACAAGAAGCTTAGCTATTGAATGTTTTCCTTCTTCTTCATATCTATTACAATATTTTCCTCATAAAAATTAATGATTTCTTTGCTTTCTCAATTATATTTATAATTTCTCAACTGTCTCTATGAAAAAGATTTATCATTTTTAAGTTGCTTCTCATTCTAAACTAGAGACACACTTCTTTATATTTAATTAATTATTAGACTTTAAAATCTCTTAGAAGTTAGAATCCTACCAACCTATTTTACAGTGCATTTTTATGACACTTGTATTTGACCTGTTGTTTTTTGGTCTCCTGTCTTATCACATCCAATTATCAATGATGGGATTTCCGGAGAGTTGTTTCATCAGTTCATACTATTAATTGTTTAATCAGTTCATATTAGTGGATAACACCAAACTTTCAAATCAAGTCATTTTGTTATAAAAATTCATAGGCCTTGATATCGTGCAATCATAGTTTTCACATCACTTTTTAGATAGATGACTTGGAGTTAAGTTTCTGATCTCTCTGGTTCCTTCTCTCACATACAAAGTAAGGTTCAACAAATTTGTACATAAGCCCAATGCCTGGCCCACCATAGNCAACAACAACAGTTATTTCTTAATGGATTGTTTGAATTCAACATTACTAGCAGTGGAGCTAAAGTTTATATGTCAGGTCAAATTTACAAGGGAGTATTTTGATATATACTAATCAATAAGCCAAATTTGCTTTCAAATTAAGTGTCCAAACTCAATTTAGAAACTTAAATCATGGCTTGAACATCATCTGGCACAAAGTTTGGGCTAATACTTATTTATTGAAAGTGGAAAAATGAAAGAAGAATGTTTTGAACCTTATGCACTCAGTAATGTATTCAGTTTTCTACTGTATGTGCAATAGATGTAGGTACTATGCTGGTTTGAAAGTCAAAATTCTTGTCTGTATTCCAGCCATCAATATTATATATTTCATTTCAATGACTGTTGAGTCAGACAAGGGAAAGTATATATATTTACCCTAAAGATAAGAGAAGATGGGGAAGATACTGCAGATGGAGCATAATATAAAAGAATAAGTAAAACATGTAAGGAAGAATAAGAAATTTGACTTCTCAGAAAAAAACTATGAGAAAATAAATTTAAGATATCAGATAAGTGTTGAGAGTGAGTTCACCATTTGATATATTTCAATTTTATAGTTAAGTGTTAAATACTCTTTAGTGGGAGAATACATAATGAAGACAATATCTGTATAAAAGATTAATTCCCAAAATAAACACAAGAAGAATAGAAGTGAGAAAAGACTGAAAGCAGTGTTATCTGTTAGTGAGTTATGAGAATCCATCCACTGGTGATGATGAGATTCTGACATAGAATTGACTATATAAAATGAAAGACGTGAGTGAACCCACACCTCGTTTAGCAGTGTCGCCAAACTTAATTTTTTCCTCTTTTTTTCATATTTATTCTTTTTCTTATCTTCTCTAACACAACCTCTGTTTCTGTATAGTAGAATTGCCAAAAGAATTAACAATAAATTACTTTTCATAGCACATATACATTCAAAGGCTGGACTTACATAGGTTTTTTTTTTCAGAAATTATTAGAGGATAATAATTTTTGTTTCATTACATAAGATTTAAGTCCTTGCGTTAAAGTGGTAGAAATGTTTAAGAAAGATAAAAGTCGTCAATCTCCATCAATATTTCAAATAACTACAGCCCTGTAGAAATTCCATCTTCTCTGTTTCCTAAGGATTTTGCTCACATGATGGATCAACAGAGCTATTTTTTAGAAAATTTTAGCAATGTATGAAGTGATTGTGGTGAAAATTCCCTATTGCTGATAATGTATCAGTAAAACTGTCAATGAGTTAAAAATACAAAGAGATGATAGCGATGGCAAAGATTAGCACAAAAAGACTATCATCATAATAGAATCAATAACTGATATTCAGCCACAGGGTAGATGGATTAGTAATGAACACTGCTCATCATACCAAAATGTGCACTGTTTTCCTGGAGAATATCACCGGTATCTGCAAATGACAAAACTCTTGTGTCTGGAAGAGTCAAGAACTTACAATATAGGCTGAATTGTATGGTTTGTGGGGTTGGGCAGTGTCTTTGCCGGGGCTCCTGGGGGGCTTTTGGCGGTGAGATGCCCAAGGAAAAGAAAGTAAGAGCAGCCGACATGAGGAGGGACCAGCTAGCTGCTTTATTCAGCAATAGCAACCATTATATAGAGGTTTTGGGGGAGGAGAGCACACCACATGCTCTCTCCCGTGTCTATGAATCATGCTTATGTAAAGAGCTTATGTCATCGGAGCCTGGCGCCTGCGCAGCAGGATCTGGAGTCAAGGTTTGTTTTGTCTGGGGCCAGGGTCTGTGCGTCAGCCTGCACCCATCTGGACAGCCCGGGCCTAGTGTCCAAGGCCGCTGCTTGTGTGGCCCCGAACCTCATCTGGGGTCAGGGTCTGTACGCCGGCCTGCACACAACTGACTCAGCCCATGCCCTGTCAGGTTGCAATCATGTCTACTTCCTTAGGATAAACTCATTTCTTACCTTCTAGAATTCCTTTCTTCTGTTGATGTCATAGATAGCCTCAGTTCTACCAACACTGCCATTTTATTTAAAATAAGGATTAAGTTCTTGATTAATATGGATGAATTATAAAATTGTATATAAGTTGAATATGTAAGGGACTGTTCTGAAAATTAAAATGCAATGCATCAAAAGTGCAACCATTTACATTTACTTAAACAACATTTATCCAGACTCTAACACTGTCTTAAGCAATATAGTAGGCAATGGAAAAAATACATATACTTGATCTTAGAAACAAGCATATAATAAGATATTATGGCATAAAGACCAGACATATCTGCATTTCTGTGTGCCACAAGGGGAGCGTCGAGGCTCTTTTCCTGTGATAAGTATCCCATTGGCTTGCCTTGTCATCTTCCTTTCCTGTTGAGTTCATCTCCCCTCCCACGCTTACCCCGTTCCATCTCTCTCTCTCTCTCTCTCTCTCTCTCTCTCTCTCTCTCTCTCTCTCTCTCTCTCTCTCTTTCTCTCTCTCTCTGTCTCTCTCTCTCCCCCCCTTTCTCTTTCCCTCTCTCCTCCTACACAGGTAGGTAGGTAGAAAGATGATGATGATAGATGATAGATAGATAGATAGATAGATAGATAGATAGATAGATAGATAGATAGATAGATGATAGAGCATATCCAGGAATATGATGGAGATGAAGCACAGGGAAGATTTCTTCTTTCTGTTTTACATGTGGGCACAGAAAAAAACAATCAATTTCACCGAGTCCCATTTAAAGTGA
>NW_017731705.1:1487598-1490286 GCF_001890085.2 Hipposideros armiger
TTTTTTTTTTTTAAGTTACTATACACATAGCAATAAATAGGCCACCTTTTGCACTGAAAACTCAGTGGATGTAGTCAGACTTGCAAGCAAATAATGATAATATCATGATATTGTGTTAGAATAGAAATAAAACAGTACTGTAGGAGTGTGTGTATCTGGAAGAACCAGTATTGTGCTCGCTCAAATTATGAATATTAGGCATCTTATATCTAAGGGTGAATCATAGATAGTTAAAGCAGCAGCACCAAAGCAATCTTTCTTGAAAACAATGACTATATAATCACACATATTTTCTTAGTCCATAAGCTGCCTCCTAGTTTTAGGCAAACAGTTAAATTAATTTTGATCTTTATTTAAAGATAAACTGTTTGTGAGTGTGTACAGGTGAACATATAGAAATATATGTTGGTATAATAGTCTGGCAACTGTCTGTATCAGGAAGAAAAATATCAGTGGTGTTAATTATATGAACCTATTTTTAAAACATACCTGTTAAGTTTAAAATGTCTTAATGAAATGGATGCTCCTTCTTTTGTATGCGCACGTGTGTGTGTGTGTGTGTGTGTGTGTGTGTGTGTGTGTATCAGTAATATGAAGAGCTTGAGTTGGTTACCTTCGACCATGTGGAGAGTGTTTAGAGATATGCATTCTGTTTTCCACACATCCTGCAATAGTCGCAGGGTGGAATGAGTCCTGCTGTCCCAACCTGGTTAAGTTAAATCTGTACATCTGGTGGTGCTGGAGAGGTAGGGATAATTTCCAGAACCCAGATCTTTAACCTTAAGCAAAACCTCAAAACATACTGCATGATTTCAACTATGTGACATTATGTAAAAGTCAAAACTGTGGAAACAGTAAAAACAATCAGTGGTTGCTGGGGTTTAGGAGCAGGGTAGGGGTGGTGAATGGGTGGAACACGGGATATTTAGGGCCTTGGAACTATCCTGTATAATATACTGTAATGGTGGATACAAGTCATTATATATTTTCAGTACTATAGAATGTACAATACAAAGAGTGAAGTATAATGTAATCTATGGACTTGATTCAGTAAGAATGTATCAGTATTGGCTCATCAACTGTAACAAATATACTATACAACTGCAATATATTAATATAGGGAAAATTGGGAGCAGACTGAGTGCATGGGAACTCTGTAATTTCTAATAAATTTTTCTATAAACCTAAAACTTCTCTAAAAATGAAGTTATTAATTTAAAGTACATTAAAAACCATTTATTCAATAATTGAACTAGAAACATGATGATTTATTGGAACTCTAAGCAGCCATTATAAAGCAGAAAAAATGTTAGAAAATGATTTCAGGCATTTAAAATAAACCCTTATATGAAAATCACTGTTCTGTTTTTTAGCCTCTGTGTTATAAGATAGTGAACATGATTAAAACTCCAGAAACACATAAATAGGAGAAGTTATTTCTCTATGATTATTTCTCACAACATTTTCAGTGATTGTTTTTTTCATTATGATACATCCGCATAGGAAAAGAATAACTGGGTTACACTATAGCATATATTTATAGAAATAAAATAATCAAAATTCAGATTTTAAAAATAATTTATTATCTTAGCAGGCATGTAATTAGGCCCTGCCATTATGCTAAGTGTTGGGTATAAAAAGACTTTCAGAAGCTCACAGTGCATTGGGGGATTCTGACAATGAGACACAATGAAAATACAGAATGCTGGAAAATGTTTGATAGCTTTTAAGCGGTAAATATGCTCATTTTTTAATATTTGAAAGATGACTCTGGCATGAGGCTAAGTAGGTGAAGTAATATTAAAATAAAACTTAGTGACAAGTAAAAACTAAAATGTAGGGAGATAACACTAATCAATAAAAAGCAAACACAAAGAAACTGCAGGCAGCATACAAGGTAAACCACTCAGTCAGGGCGCCTTAGCCTGAGGCAACAAGATACAGACTGTGGGGCTGTCAAGGACTGACTGCCCTGCAGGAGTGCCTGGATAATGAAAATTAGGGCAGAGTGTAAGGGTGTAAGGAAGAGGAAATACTTGAGTTTCCTTTCTGTACTTTCAGTATGAGGTGGAGAAGAGCATGCAAGACAGGGAGAATAGCAAAGAGCCCTAGACCATGCAAGTTATTAATCAAAGTCTTAAATGTTTACCAGATATATAAAACACTGTCTTTCTCCTGGATATTCACATCCTTGCCACATCCTTATTCAAGCCATGCTTAAATTTCTTATTTATCAGGCCAGTTAAACTCTTGCCAAAAAATAACCTTGGTTACCAACTCTTTTCACTATCAAAGAATGAAGAAACATTCAGACTAAAAAAAAGGGTGTTATTTTAAGATACCAAAGAAAAATAAAGAAGGAGGGAAAGAGTCTAGCAGCCACAACACCACATCTTCTGGAGACTCAGAAACCTATTTTTTGCCTTAAGACTAAAACAGTAAATGTTGTATCTGTTCCCAGGCATCCCTGGGATAACCACAGGAAAGTTTCCAGCTGCTATGACCCTCTATCAAAGGCCCTATCCACATCTGACCATCTTTGGGTTCTAATAGCTGGTGGGTGCTTCCTCCCTGACAGCTGGCCCAGGATGGGATAGCCCCAAGTCATTAGACTTTTTTTTTCCCCTTACCCTGTGCCCAACCTTTTGTAAACAGTCCTTTTATTATTTTTCTCAAATGATCCAAAGG
>NW_017731705.1:1491499-1493434 GCF_001890085.2 Hipposideros armiger
AGGTACTTCTTTTATATCGGTGGGTGCAGGATAGTTAACAGTTCAATTTTTACAGCACATAGAGATGGTAATCAGAGACAAGAATAATAGTGAGGTATTCTATAGAGTCCTGCTCTGGTTTGGAAAAAGGGATTACTGACATTTCAAGGGTATGTTATCCTAGATGCAAAAAAACAATAGACAGGCTCACTTAAGGTAGAGATTGACTTTTTTCAAGGAAGCTACAGACTAAAGATGTGACTTCCTGCTATGATGGCCCACCTTAGTTAGGAATTTTTACATTCACGCCATCCTATGTGGTTATTTTCAGTCTCTTGAACTTGTCAGGTTTAACCTGTGGCCCGTTTTCAATCCACAATACAAAACATCTTACCAACATTAGGAATGAAGTACATTCTTTATAACTTGACAAAATCTGCTTAATTAACTTGACTTTAAAAACAATTAACTCTGTCCTTAATTACTTTTACTTTTCTATCCTTACAAAATTATGTTTGAATGGCTTTTACTAAAATTCATATTTATATTCTACTTTTGCTGGACTGTTAGCCTTCTGAGGAGACTGACAAAGGATTTTATAATTAGAGAAGCACCAAGGCAGAGTTAACTACCTTGAGATAAATTGTGAATTGCCCTTAGGAGTCCAGAGAAATTGGAGAAAAACTGTTGTATTTAAATCAGTGGATTTCATCCACCTCAGTAGTGGACTGGAGATTCTCAGAGAGAGGCAGAGATTGAGAAAAGGAACCTGTTTTTGATAAGAGAAATGATTCTCGTAGGGCAGAAATCCATCTTGAACACTCTTCTGCTCTACAGGTTGATTTCTGCCAAAAGAAATTGGTAATGGGAAACTCAGAAACAGGAAATTAAAGAAGCAATGCTATAATAATCTCTTTGATTGGAGATGATGGAAGCACAAAAATAGCAGGAGTAGGAGCAGGAGAGGAGACTAGGATGACTTAAATAAATGCCATAGTCCCAGAATAAAGCTTATGTTCCAGGGTGACTTATGAAGAACATACTTATCAAACCTGTAAACAAAATTAAAATTTGGAACAAGCTGGTTATAGTGCTATAATAGTAATGGTACTAAGTAATAACGTTTTGGGCTTTTAAAATCATTTTATGATCAGCTAACCAATATTTATTATTGTTGGGGTCTCAAATATATATATAAATTAAAGAAAAAGTTCTGTGCATTGTTTTCTGTCTAAGAAAAACAGTTGGGTTAAACCTGTGACTTAAGTTTGTGCATATTAAATGTATTGCCTTAACTACCCTTTGGTTTTACGATTCTTTAAAAATCTTATTATATATTAAATATTAATAATTTTCTTCAAAGTTTTACCTCTTCAACTTAACTAAAGTGACAGCAGTAATTTCATATGCATAAAGGCATCTGGTAAGTCAACTGAAATAATTCAGCATATCTATAATTAAATATACTATATAAAATATAACTATTTGAGTAAGGTTTGAAGAATATAATCAAGATTCATTTATTACATATAGTGGACAAAAAAGAGTCCACATGTTAAACCTGACAAGCTTAGGAGAGTAAAACTAAGATGGCGTGAACACACACACACAAATTTTTAACTAAGTGGGCCGTGGTGGGAATTCACATCTCGAGCTTCCTCATTAAGTTAATCTGTGCCTTTTCAGTGGGCCTGTTCTTTGTCTTTTTGTACCTAAAGTAAAATCTTTAATCCTTTTTCCAGACCAGAGCTGGAAACTGCAAAATTCCTCATTATCATGCCTGTCTCCTGTTTACCATCTCTATGTGCTGTAAGGAGCGAACTGTTAGCTGTCCTGCACCCACTTGTGTGGGAGGAGTACCTGTCTCTCCAATGTAATTTTGTCCAATCCCAAAGATTTCCCCGCTTTGCTTTCTCCCACCCCTTTAATCTATCACCAGTGGATTTTATGTAACCT
>NW_017731705.1:1496177-1497255 GCF_001890085.2 Hipposideros armiger
GATGAAGGAGTTGGTGGAAGCCAATGTTTCTTTGTTGGGCCCTCCCCACTCCTGGCATGCAGATGCAGGCAGGTGCCATATCTGAGTCTCCATCAATCTGACTAACACTGTTTGTTCACTGTGATCCCTTAGACCCCACCCCAACTAACTTTTGGGCACACCCAAGACACTTTCAAAGGTTCACAAAACCCAAACAAGCAGTGTCTGTCATCAGAATATCCTGTACTTCTGTCTGAGCAGCTGTAAGACTGGCACTAGCAACAGCCAGACTCAGTTCATGGCTGGCCTCTTGAGTCACTTCCAAATCCAGTGTGGGAAGCAGCCATCTGCAAATAGCTGTGTGGCTTATGCCAGATGGCCTCAGGCAGGTCACAGGCTTCCACTGAACTTAGACTGTGGTAGGGCCTTTCCCAGGACGTCCTGAGGCAGGCATTTCTGGTGGCCAGCTGCAGACCCAGCTGGAGAATCATCCAGCTGCCTCTAAGGATGACAAACCCAGAGAGCAGGCTAGGCAGACACCAGAGCCCTGCTAAAGTGAATCCTATTCCATAGGATCAGCCCCTGCACAACCGTTCTTCCACTGTAGTCACAACCTGTCCTCACAACTACTCAACATCTCTCCCACTGATGTGCAAACAGCAACCAAGGCTCACAACAAGAGGGCACACAACCCACACAAGGGACACATATGGAGTACCAAGCTCACATGACCAGAAATATAGCTCCACTAAGTCCCACAGCACATGTACTATTGGGTTGTCAGAAAAGTCATGACGCATTTTTGCAACCAAAAACATAGAAAAATACGTCATGATTTTTCTGACAACCCAATACATAAGGCCACTCTACTAACACAGCAGCCCTACCTAATACATAGAAACAAACACAGGGAGGCAGCCAAAATTGGGAGACAAAGAAGAAACATGTCCCAAAATGAAAGAAGAGAATAAAACTTCAGAAAAAGAACTGAACAGAAGGGAGACAGGCAATCTACCAGATGCAAAGTTTAAAACACTGGCAATGAGGATGCTCAGTGATCTCAGGGAGAGCGTCAACAAACAGATAAGAAACATAAAAA
>NW_017731705.1:1498095-1499825 GCF_001890085.2 Hipposideros armiger
TTAAAGACAAAGAGAGAATCTTAAAAGCAGCAAGAGAAAATAAGTTAGTTACCTACAAGGGAGCTCCCATAAGACTGACAGTTGATTTCTCAATAGGAACTTTGCAGGCCAGAAGGGATTGAAATGAAATATTCAAAGTGATGAAAACTAAGGACCTACAACCAAGATAACTCTACCCAGCAAAACTATCATTTAAAATCAAAGAATAAATAAAGAGTTTCCCAGGCCAGAGAAAGCTAATGAGTTCAGCAACACCAAACCAGAATTACAAGAAAACTTAGAAGGACTTCTTTAAGACAAAAATAAATAAATAAAACATCAAAACAAACAAACAAACAAAACCAAAAACAACAACAACAAAAAACATGAATAATAAAATGCCAATAACTACATATCTATTGACAATTACTTTCAATGTAAATGGATTAAATGCTCCAATCAAAAGACATAGAGGACTGAATGGATAAGAAAACAAAATCCTTACATATTGCTGCCTGCAAGAGACTCACTTCAGATCAAAAGACACTCAGGATGAAAGTAAAGGGATGGAGAAAAGATATTTTATGCAAATGAAAACAAACAAACAAACAAACAAACTGGGGTAGCAATATTTATACCAGACAAAATAGACTAAAATAAAGGTTATAACAAAAGAAAAAGATGGACCCAGTAATCCCACTTCAGGGTATTTATCCAAAGAAACCCAAAAGCTACGTTGAAGGAACATGTGCATCCATATGTTCATTGCAGCATTGATTACAATGGCCAAGATGTGGAGGTAGCTTGGGTGTGTGTCAATGGACGAGTAGATAAAGAGGAGGTAGTGCATATATACATTGGAATATTGTTTAGCCTTGGAAGGAAATGGGTTCTTGACATCTGTGATGGCATGAATGGACCTGGAGCATGTTGTGCTGAGTGAAGTATGCCAGTCAGAGAAAGAGGGATGCAATGTGATTTCACTTAAAGTGAAATCTCAAGAACAAAGTCAACAAGCAAACAAAACAGAAACAAACTCATAGATACAGGGGACATTTTGATGGTTGTCAGATGGAAGGGGGTTAGGGATATATGTGAAAAAAGGGAAAAGATTCAGAAGTACAAATTGGTAGTTACAAAGTATTCATGGAGATGTAGGGTACAGCATAAGGAATATAGTAGTCAATAATATTGTAATAATTATATATGGCATCAGATGGATGGGTACTAGATTTATCAGGGTGATAGCTGGGATGGGGTTTGAGGGCCAGGGTGAACATGGTGAAGGCATTAAGAAGTACATATTGGTCATACAAAATAGTCATAAAAGATGTAAAGTAAAACATAGGGAATATAGTCAATAATATGGTAATAACTATGTATGGTGCTAGGTGGGTATAGACTATTCAGGGGGAACACTTCTTAAATTATATAAGTGTCTAACCACTATGCTGTACAACTGAAATTAATATAAAATAGTGTTGAGTGTCAAATTTTGAAAAGAGGAAAATTGCAAAAGGGAATAAGAGGTCAAATTTCCAGGTAGAAAACAAATAAGTCATGGGGATGTAGTGTACAGCATGGGGAATATAGTCAATAATTTTGTGATAGTGTGGTACAGTGTCAGATGGTTGTTGGACTTATCATGGTGATCACTTCTTTTGGTATATAAATTTTGAATAACTATTGTGTACTCCTGGAGCTAATATAATACTGTATGCTAGCTATATTTTAATTAAATATATATTTTT
>NW_017731705.1:1502130-1512361 GCF_001890085.2 Hipposideros armiger
GGCGTCCCAAGCTAGTTCTTAACCATCGCATCACTCAGCCGGCCCGATACTCTTTTTTCTTAAGGCTAGTATTTTAGTGTTTAACTCTGCATCATGAGATGTCAGTATTTTCTATTATTGTGAATTGTTAAGATCATATTACTTTTTACTTTTCTGACTTAAAAGTACTTGGAAGAGTATTTGGTAATATTTTGTGGTTAACAGTATTTTGAAGGATATTTGTAATTTCTGTGCAATTTATAAAATTACCAGTGGAATTACTAACATATTAGCATTTTTAAAAATATGAATACCTCTAGTTATTATCTTAAAAAGATTCCCCTGGTAGATAATAGCAGATAAATCTGGATTTCTTCTTTCATTCCGCAAACATTTGTTGAACACTTTCTTTGAGCCAGGCATTAAAGAGAATAGGTTTTAAAGATGAATAAATCACAAACTTTGGCTTGCTGCTTCATACTGGAATCCCTGCAGTCATAGCAGGGCAGGTGCTAACAAGGAAACACATATTTAAAATAAAAATAAGGATTTAGTTTTTATTTGTAAAACATTTAAAGCATCAACTGGCACATAATAAGTGCTATATTTAAATATGAAATAAAATGCACTTGCTTGTAAAAAGTAATAAAGAGATAAAATAATTGTGAGCAGGACTCACAAAGCAAAAATAAAATTTGCAAATTATTCAGTTGCCATACTGATACTTAAAAATGTTTTGCTAATGAATTAACCCTTATTGAACAGATATTATCTTAGATAACATTGAGACTAGTAAACATTTTGACACTTCTCAATTGAATATAATTTTCCTCTTGTATAATTGCCCTACTGACCTGTTGAGAGTTACCAAGAATTATATTAAAATCAATTCTATAACTCTATAGATAAAATATTGTACATCCTTTTTTAATATTTCATATATGATAGGCAATAACATTTAAATATTTCATATATAAAATTTATGGCTGAAACGACAAATAATTAAGTTGTTTTAAGAAACATTTTAATATTTTGCATTTGTTAATTTATTTTGTCAATACTAAATATTTTTACATATTAACAAATGGCAATGATTATGACACATAATGTGTCAGACAATTTCCCAATTATGGAAAAGCAAATATGTGGCTCAGAAATCATTTAATACTTTAAGAATCGGCATTTTTTTAGGTGACATTTTCAGAACTTTTTCTGTTTCCATTTGTTAGTTTAATTTATATGTAAGGATACTCATAAATGTGCCACATTTTTGCTATTTAGCTTAAATACATATTTTAAAATATTCATTACTGAAAGATATTTGGTAAGATTTCCTTTGGAGACATTTTTATGTGAAAAAAACACATAAAACTATTTAACATATTTATATAAAAACTATAAGAATGCAATGAAACTTAATCTTAGATCAAGTAATTTTCTTTTAATTGCTAATTAAAACTTGGAATGGAAACCAAAAAATTGCATTTTGTGCTGCTTTCTAATAATTACCATTAATGTGATTATATTCTTGTTTGAAGCTTATCTAAATTAACTCATTAGCCAGCATGGTTACTTATAAACCTCAAAGAATGAAAAAAATCAATTTCATCACATTTTTCTACTGATCTCAGGGACTATGGCTAGTATATTTATTACCATCTGTGTCCATAGTTCTGAACAGTATGGCATATGTGTCAAGCCAATTACTATGCAAATCCCAAGATCATCTCTGTATTAATTCCCCCAGTGATACTGAAACCTTGTCTGGCTTAAACAATCACAAGGAAAAAGTTGATTTTTAAAATTAATAATACAGATTTTACTCAAGTAGGTATTCATCGGTAGCTAATAGTCTCTTATTAAAATAGATACATTTAAAATATGATATTTAATTTTAACTTTCTCAAAATTAAGCAATATGAAAGTGTGGACGGAAAAAGGGCCACAGGTTAAACCTGACAAGCTTAGGAGAGTAAAACTAAGATGGCGTGAACACACACACACAAATTTTTAACTAAATGGGCCATGGTGGGAAGTCACATCTCGAACTTCCTCATTAAGTTAATCTGTGCCTTTTCAGTGGGCCTGTTCTTTGTCTTTTCGTACCTAAAATAAAATCTTTAATCCTTTTTCCGGATCAGAGCTGGAAACTGCAAAATTCCTCATTATCATGCTTGTCTCCTGATTACCATCTCTATGTGCTGTAAAGAGCGAACTGTTAGTTATCCGGCACCCACCTGTGTTTGAGGAGTATCTGTCTCTCCAATGTACTTTTATCCAATCCCAAAGATTTCCCTGCTTTGCTTTCTCCCACCCGCTTTATCTATTACCAATGGACTTCATGTAACCTCCCTCCTTTGATTTTATGTATAAAATAAACTGCAAATCGCCATTTTCTCAATGTGTTGAGATTTTGCTTCCTGGCAATTGTCGACAGTTTGGCTCAAAGAAACTCATAAGCTTTCTCTTAGGCTGGATATTTTTCGTCAACAAAAGTATAAAAATGTGCTACGTGACCTACTATAATAAATATGTAAAAAAATGGAAAAATATTAAGTTATAGAGATAGTTGTAACAGTAATTAATGAAATGGTACTATAAAATCATTTTGTCTGTATTCTCTCAAAGTAGACTGAAACTTAATGAAATCATATTCAGCTTAATTTAATATTGATAAATATATTAGTAAAATAATTAAAGAGGATTTGACATTCTGATGCAGGATTTTTGGATGTGTATGTTGTGCTTGTGTGTGTGTATGTGTGTATTCCGGGGATTCCTGGTTTCATAGCATGGAAGAATGGAGACACAGACCAGAGAGGTCAAGTTTGCAACAGAGGACAATTTATTAGAGCAGAAAATAACAGCTCTCAAAACGAGAGGGGGTCCCAACTGGGGTCCCACTAGTTAGGGCAAAAGCTTTGGTTTTTATACCTTTTGTATGCCTGGGGAGAAGGACTGGCTCCAAAAATGTGCCTTTTAGGGCCACATTTGTTGCTCAGCCCCGGAGGAGGTGTTTCCTCAAAGCTGCCTAGTTTCCTTAGAGCTTAATCAGCTTAATCACTGTCTCTGCTCTGAGAGGAGTATGTTAGTGGAGACTGACTTTGAAGAAAGGACTCCTGACAGTCTTATGTTATGTTAAATAACCTCTTTGGAGATATGCATTCTACCTGGGGATTCCTGACTTGGAAAAAAAGGCCTTCCTTCTCCACTACCTGGGCTTGTCACTCAGGCAGGTTCTGTGACTTAAACCTGTCTGTCAGCTACTAAAATTATTTACAATTATTTTCCTGGCTTTGTTTTGATTTCCACCTTAATTCCCTCTACCGTGGCGATTTCCCTGACTGCCTATAATTTTTCCTATCTCATCTTTTTTTAATAGCAAGTAAAAGTAAACTTGCCCATTTATCCACTTTCATTAACTCTTTTCATTTCATGTTATTGTTGATTCTTTGACTGCTACCTTTTAATTTCCCAGTTTCTGTATGTACTTCAGCTTGTTTCTTCAGCTTGTTATTTTCTCAATTTTGTTTGTCCTTAAAACAAGATTATTTTCCGTATGAGTTAAAAACAATTTTCAAGTTGATTTGTGCCACTTTTCTACTAACTTTAATTTTTCTTGGGATTGTCTATAGCAGTTGACTTTCTTTGTTTTTAAAGGGCTGTACTAGGTATTTTTTATATAAATAAGATAGACATAGACTAAGTGAGTCCTTCAGAACTGGTAATTTTATTGTGAAAATAGACAAGTACTCCATATATTAGAGCTTCCATTTTACTATGGTATTTCTCTCATCATCATACCAAATTGTATTTCAACTGCTGGGATTCATTAATTCAGCCATTCACCATTTAATGAGCATGAGTGGAACCATTTAGAATAGAACTCAGAAGAAGAAATATAAAATCTCTTCCCTCATGAAGTTTACATTCTAGTGGTAAAACAAATACAACTAAACAATAAAGAAATAGATACATAGATTCCAGGATGCCCTTTTGTGGGGTAACAGTAAATGCTGTGAAGAAAAGCTAAGCAGGATATGTGTGGGAGAGGCTGTTTTAGAGCACATAGTAATTGGAGAAGGCTTCATTCCCTAAATGCAAATGTATTACTACATCCAAATGTGAAAATATTATGGACAGTTATACTTTTTATCACTTTGAATTTCTGTATTATTAACAAAAACCAGGATCTTTTTTTTTTTTTTTAAGATTTTATTGGGGAATTGGGGGAGGGGACAGCGTTGGGGAATCCAGGAAGGGGAACAGACAAATTGCTGTCCTTTTGTTCTTCAGTCTAATTGTGGAGGACGTTGGGCACGTCGCTTTACTGGCCCATGTTGTGCTCTTCCCGGGTGAGGCAGTCACTCGCTGACCACTGGACGGCCGCTCATAGCGGCTCATGGCAGCTCACGCTGGCTGCTGGCCACTCACTCCAGCTGACAGCCACTCATGGTAGCTTATGGCAGCCCACTGTAGCAGGAGCTGCAAACTATGTTGTCGCTGGCAACTCACGGCAGCCCAGTTCCAGGTCGAGCTGTCGTTCACCATCTTAGCTGTAGAGGGCACAGCATCACTGGCCCTCGTGGGATCTGAACTGGGGCCCTGCTGCTCAGAGCTGGCGCTCCCAAGCCAACTCTTAACCAATGCGCCATTCAGCTGGCCTAAAACCAGGGTCTTTTAATAAATTGTATGTTCTTCAGTTTTCTTTGTAAATTATCCTGTGTTTCAAATTAAAATGTATGTTCAGNATGTTTCTGAAGAAATGCTTTAAAAATGAAAATAGTTTACAAGTATTTCTTCTCTCACTTCTCAAAGGTTATATTTCCTCTCGGTTGTCAACTCCTAATCGGAGAGCAAGATATCATTGATATGGAGGATTAGGATTCCCCTTGGGGCGCCCTCTAACTGATGGCATTCTGCATATATGACAGCACGTCTTAACCTTCCTGGCCCCTCAGTTGTGTGCACAGATTCCAGAATGTCCTTTCATAGGGAAGCAGGATGTGAGTAAAAGTGAACATGGAGTTATTTACTACATGGGACTGATATCCAAACAATAAAAACGGCATTGATATAAATGCAACAAGGGATAATTCTTTAAAAGGATTATATCAGCTATCTCCACTAGTGACAGGAAAAATAATAGGCAAACTTCAAAGTTAGATATTCTGGTTACCTTAAATAATACATGCTTGATCATGACTAATACTAAAATACGGAAAAGTTGTTCTAACAAATTGAGACATTCTCCTCAATTTGTAAATGTTTTGCCATCTTAAAAATTTAAATGTAAAAGAAATAAACTAAATAATTCCAAATATTCACAATAAATATTTGATAACTCCTTTAAAGAATATTTGAATATATCACTCTTATTGTAGAGTTTTTATAATACCAAGTATCTCTATGAATAAGTAGACTTGTAAAGTTTTTATGAATATGTATATCTATTTATTGACTATTGATATAAAAGTATTCTATTAAAATTATGAATTGACATTACAAAAAATATTTGTATTACATTTACTGTAAAATAGATGTTCTCGTTGTCTCCCTCTTCTCCTTTACAATGATTCATTTTATGGGTAAATCCTCGAAAAGGAAATGAATGACAACCAAACAGATTTTTAGTTTCAAATCTGAAAAATAAAACATCTGGCACCATGTACAGGTGCCAGTGTTTTGGGAAGCTTCTACTGGTTTTGATGCCATTGTAGCACCAGATAACACGTTAAACAAAGTTTATGGGGAACTTTTAAGTAGATTATATATTTTCTTCAGGGTATCTTTTCTGAATATAGCTCACTTTATGTCTTACTTGCTTAACCCCTTCTCCCACACCCCCAAATGTCCTGTGTTTCAATCAAATTCCTCAAGCTCTGACACTGAGCGTCTTCTTTTGTTAATTGCAGGGACTTAGCAAATCATAATGACAACTAAAGGAAGTGACGAAAATATGGAAGAAGACAAAATGGTTGCTGCTTTGTGATGCATCTTGCACTTAATTAAAACTTTTTATTAAAACTTCTGTAGTCACATTATATCTGTAACAGTACAGAATGTCACATGACTGTGGTTCAGGTAATTACTCCAAGTCATTGAGAAAGCTTAATTACGTTTTGTTTCCTCTGTTAAAAAACAGGGGAGCGTAGAGTGCAAGTTATACTATTTTTTCTTTTTTTTAAAGATTTTTATTGGGGAATTAGGTGGATGGGAACAGTGCTGGGGAATTGGGGGAAGGGGAACAGACAAGTTGCTGTCNAAGCAACAGGCCACTCAGCCAGCCCACTACCACATTCTTTAGGAAATAGCTTCATTAACAAAAGAAACCATTTCCATTGAAATGCAAATTCATGTTAGTTATTTTTAATATTATTGCACTTCCATTAAGAGTAAGCCAAAGCATAATTTATAGTCTCAGGTATTAAATATTATTATTGTAAAAATACTAATTTGCTTTATGACCTCAAGAAATTAACTTTTTCATCAAGTTTCTTGAACTGAAAGTAAATAAATTGTTTAAATAAAATTGAATAGGTAGATTTAAATATCATTCCTATATTTGTGGGATTTTTTTTTAGTGCTTTTAATGAAGAAATTACAAAATGTCAAGTTAGAACTATAAATATTTTACCAATAATTATTGATACTATTTAATTTCCATGGATATATATTTTGCCCAAAGACTAATTCAATATAGGCACAGAGACCATAGTTAACCATCAATAATTATCAGTTGTTCATTCTTTCAGCAAGTTAACAGTTCTCTTGATTATGCTGTGAAATACTAAGAAACAATTATTCCTTATTTTCTGAAGTGTAATTATAAAGCAGATTGTAATTGGAAATTTTTTAAGCTTGCAGTTTATACTATATTATAAAACAAACATCATTTCTTATTCAAAAGTAGTCAGAATAATATCTTACAGTAAACTTTTAAAAGAGTGGTTGTCACTAATGTCCTTAAGCTCAGAAATTAGAGGATAGATATAATAACTTCTTATTCCAATTACTCAGTAAAATATGATATGATGAAAATGTCTTGATATCTATCAAATTAAAATAACCNGCAAATTACTTAGTAATTTGCCTCAACACAAAGCAAATCTGTAATAAACATTCACAATAATAATAATTTTTATTATCATTACATGTATGTTTTTTTTACAATGGACATATATTACCTCTGCAATTTGTAAAATAAATATTACAATATCCATCTCTAGAGTATTATTATCAAGATTGAATACAGTAATAATTCAGGTGTTTATTTCTTTTACAGTAGTTGTTTTTTTAGGGTTGTAACAATTTGTTTAGTTTATGCTAGAAAGTTTACTAAAGTCCTTTGAAGACAATGTCTTTATTATATTCATCTTTATGACACCAGTGGCAAGCACAGCATTAGGTATATAGTAGATCCTAGTTTAATGCTTATTAAAAATAGAAGAAAGGCAAAGGAATAAAAGAAATGACAGAGAAAGAGAGAGGAAGAGAGTGAAAGAAAAATGGTTAAAGTTCATGAGGATAAAGATTATTAGGCTGGGGGAACAGACTGAAAGGTCCTGAGAGGTATCTGTATGCATTTTCTGTGCTATCACATGATTACACATTTTTTTTGTGTACTCGGAAAGCAGAACTTATAAGGGACTACTGGGCAGAAATTACAGGTAGGCAGTTATGTCAACATGAAAACAAATAAACAAACAAAACAAGAATACCAACCAGAAAAAGCAAAGTAACAAAGTCAGAACTACCCAACAGTAGGATGGGCAGCTTGTTGGCAAACACTTAGAGGTCTGGGGAATGCTTGGAGAAACTTTTTATAAAGGAGTTTGGTTCATTAAAAAGATCATTTGTTTTAGGGCCGGCCGAGTGGCGTGTTGGTTAAGAACTGGCTTGGGATGCCAGAGGTCCCCCGTTCGGATCCCACATATGAGGGCCAGTGACACTGCCCTCTATAGCTAAAATGTTGAACAACAGCTCAACCTGGAGCTGGGCTACCGTGGGTCACCGGCAGCCAGCGTGAGTGGCCAGCAGCCGCAGTGAGCGGCCATCCAGAAGCTGGCGACTGATCTGCCTCGCCTGGGAAGAGCGCAATGATGGTGGCAGCTTGGGCCAGTGAAGAAACATCCTCTACAACTAGACTGAAGAACAAACACAACAGCAACTTGTCTGTTCCCCTTCCCTTGATTCCCCAATAAAATCTTAAAAAAAAAAATCATTTGTTTTGATGGGACTTCAGGTGTTTTTTAACTTTGAGATTATATAGGACCTATAACTTGTTGTATTGGTAATGAAATACTGAACACTACTAACCTTTAACTGCAACATATTCTAACATAAAGCACCAGTGCTTGTTTCTTGGTGTTTGTACTCTGCTTCTCCACTACTCGTTGTGCCATCGCAGCTCAAGTGAAGAGAATTTGAAACAGGTATATGGATGTCAACACTGCATATTTGAATGTAATAAAATTGAACTTTTAATTTTTATTTAACCCGAATCCTTTTTGAGTAAGACAAATATTTAATACTTACGAATGCTTAAAAGCCAAGTTCATTTTCTTAAGGACAAATAATTTCTATTAGAATTTTTTTTTGAATGCTAGAATGGATTTATCCAAAAATGAAATGCAAAAATGTTGAGTGCTTGCCTTCTCATTTTTAAAAATATAAATGATAGCTGATCCAAGCATTCTGCACCCTCTCTGTATTTGAAGAACAAAGACTACATTTCACATTTGCTCTACATGAGGCAATGAATAAAAGATCATAGATAAAAGAAAACCAGTAAATCATAATTTGCATTGTATTGATGTTTACTGAAGTATAAAATCCACTAGAATTTAGATGTGCTATCACATTGTTATGGGGAAGTAGCTCTCTTCAAATAACAGGGGATTCAAAACACACATTTGTGTGTGAGGATTGATCTGAGATGAGTGCTATGACAAATTCCTGAAAAAATGAAAAATAGAAAGAAAAATATCGCTGTGTTCTGTTATACCATGAGAAATGCAGATTTTTTATACTTAAGGCTTTCATATCATTCTTATTTTATTATTTTTAGAAAACATGTATACCAATAAGTAATGACTGATTTCTAAGAACATTATTTAAATAGTAAAATGTGAAAATGAAATAGGTAAAGCTCCTTGATTTACTTAAAAAATAAATATGTGGATTTAATTCTTTTTGATTTTTATGAATTGCAATTTAGAGAAATAAACTATTCTCCCATAACGATTTTTCCAGATGTTGATGTTGAAACCTAATAATAGAACATGATAAAAAATTGGATGAGATTCCATACAACAATCATTCAAAAGCATACTTACTAACGTATTATCAATTTATAGGATCAGTATCTTCTAAAGCTTTTCTCCAGTGCAATGTAGAAAAGCAGCTTACAATTGATGCATGACATTGCCATCTTGGACTGTTTAACACTTAAATTATAAAGGTTTATTTGGGGAAAAATAAGATAGTTCAGATAAAGTTGAGAGTGGGGTAGTGGAAAATTTAAAGCCATAACTGTGAGTTAAATTATTATTTGAGTTTTAGGGAATTGCCAGGCATGAGAATAATTTATTGACCGAGAGGAGCAGATGAAGCAAGGAACAGAATATAGGCATAGACAAGGAAATTCAAAAGAACAGGAGATTGATTAGAAATTTCATAGAACTTTAGATTTGGGAGAGGTCATAGAGAAAAATATTGCATTAATATTATTAATTCATTTATTGAAGTATACTCTACTAAATGTAGCATATCTTAATGGTGCAGTTTGATGAACTTTTATAAATATGTACAACTGAGTAACTGTCACTAATATCAAGATAGAAACATCACAAACATCTCAGAATCCTTTCTACTCCTATTTCCCATGAGTCACTTTCCCCAAATGTAAGCCATATTCTAAATTTTATCACCTTAAATTATTTTATTAGCTTTTAAATTTCATAACTTTATTTTATTTAATAATATTTTTTCAGATTTATTCATGTTTTTTTATGTAGCATAATTTATTCTTTTTTATCATTGTATAATAATGCATTTTGAGACAATACTATTTATACATTCTTTATTTTATGAACATTTAAGCTGCTTAACATTTTAACTTTTATACCTAGAACTGATATAAATGTTCTTGACCACTGTATCATTAGACATAAACACCCATCTATCTTTGGTGAATGCCTAGGAGTGGAATTGTTAGGTAGCTATATCTTTAGCTTTAGTAGAACTGCTA
>NW_017731705.1:1514786-1518702 GCF_001890085.2 Hipposideros armiger
GTGGAAAAAATTGATTTCTGCACCTTGATAGTGACAGTGTAAAATGGTGCAGCCACTGTGGCAAATGACATAGTGGTTTCTAAAAATTTAAACATAAAATTACCACATAATCCAGCAATTTTACTTCTTGGTATCCCCAAAACAGAAAGCAGCAATTCAAAAAGATATTTGTAAACCAGCAGCATTATTCACAATACCAAAAAGATGAAAGTAACCCAAGTATCCCCGGGTTACTTCCTGTGGTTTCTGGATAAAATGTGGTCTCTATACTTACAATTGAATATTATTTAGCCTTAAAGATTAAGAATGTTTGAAACATGCTATGAAATGGGTAAATCTTGAAAACACTATGCTAAGTGAAATAAGTCAGTAACAAAAGGACAAATATTGTGTGATTTCATTTATATAAAGTTCCTAGCGTAGTCGAATTCATAGAGACAAAGTAGAATGGTGGTTGTCAAGAGCTGGAAAAGGGGAGAATAACAAATTAGTGTATAATAGGTACAGAGTTTTAGTTGGTGAATATGAAAACATTCTGGAGATAAATAATGATAGTTGCACAACAATGGGAATGTACTTAATGCCGCAGAACTGAACACTTAAAAATGGTTTAAATGGTAAATTTTGTGTTATGCATATTTTACCACAATTTCTACAAAAAGAGGAATAAGTTGAGCTGATTGATCCTTAGAAATTAAAATTGTCTACATATAATTATGATTAGCAAAGAAAATATTTTATATTAGTTCTGTTTTGTTTCACTAAAATTTCCTCCAATTATTCATATGAAATACAAGTTATTTGTATTAAATGCAGAAAGGTCTGCCAGATGCTTTTAAGTATTAAACATTAATAAAATTTATGTGCTAGAAAAATATCTGATTGTAATGAATAGTACAATAAAAGCCTGTTTAGCAGTGTAAATCATTAAATGATTAGGTATTAGTTGTTGACTCCATTGCTCAAGGTGGTTATATTTTAATACAAACATTTTTTACTTCTCTCTCAATGGAAAAGATATCCATCAAAGAATTCTTCCACTAAAAAAAATGTCCTTGTAAATTTCAGACCAATTTCAATATCTCGTAATTCTCTTGCGATTTGTGAAAGCATAAATTATGTCTTTTAAAACACTCTTCCATGTTCATTAGATTGTTGTTTTAGGGGGTGGAGATTAGGGTTTGTTTGTTTGCTTAGTTGATTGGTTGGTTTTTTGGTCATATTTTTTCTCATGTCAAGGCTTGGTTTTGGGCTTCTTTGTAGTCTCTTAAATGATNATTTTGAAATAATAATATATATCTAAAATTAAAACAGAATAGATAACTAATAATATTTAACCAATTACAGTTAACCAAAAATATTAAAATAAGACAATTGCTAATGTCTGACTTACAATGATCTATTTAATGTTGACCCAGTATTAAAAAACAACCTATTTATTTTCAGCAAAATACATACATAGTAGTATTAAAATGAAAATGGGTCATAATATATTTCCAAAACAATATCACCTGGCTTTTTGGATTAGAGTGGTTTTCGCCCCCCCCCCAATTTAGTAGTTATTTTTTCTCTTCCTATTAAAAAATCAAATTCTGTTGTGTTATTAATCATTTATGATATATATATATATATATATATATATATATATATATATATATATTCCTTCAAGCTCGGTAATAGAAACCTGTATTTTTAGTCAGTGTAATTCAACCTTGCATTACCTCAGAAATGTCATTCCCTTGACACTTAATCATGTCAAAACAGTAGAATGTATGTCATGTCTTCTGTGGAGCAGAGATCCCTACAGGAACAACATGGAACTAATGTGACATTTTTCTAATTGTCGATCATTTTCTGTCTATGTAGTTGAAGGGCATTTGTTAAACATGAATGTTCAGTTCAGTTTTGGTATTCTAGATTGACTGTGCTACTAGCAAAATGAATGTTATTTGTTTTTACATTCATTTCCTGCTAATCTCTACATTGCTTGATCGTATAGCTGCATTTCGTGTCATGAAATACGGTGTGTGTGTTGGAAGAGAACTAGACTGTAAACTCGGTGAGCACAGGGATTTTGTTTATGTGTTCATATTTCCATCCCCAGGACAGAAACACAGTGGATTCTTAGTGAATATTATTGAATAAATATATAAATGGATACAACCAATCTTATCCCAATCTTTAAACTTTCCTGCATAGTTCATACTGTGAGTCTTTAAAGAAATATTCTTTTTTCTGTCTTATTTTAATAACACTTAAATTTAAATGTCAGTATTAATTTTGGTAGAGAAATGGCAGATTTCTGTGTCAAGGTTAACTGAGTCAGTAAGACAGTGATAAGAGAGCATTTGGAGGGGACAGTAAGAAGCACAGTTGTATGTATACTTTCTACTTCTCTATACAGGTGGGGCTAATAAGGCATACCTTGTTTATTGAACCACATCAGATTGGAAATTTTTCTTTCAAATAAGAGAAACCCAATCCAAACCGGTTAGAATAGTAAAAGGAAAATTTTGGCATAGGTACCTGAATAGCTCAAATAAGAAATGACCCTGTAGCACACACAGTTTACCCAATTGTGTTTATGGTTTTGCTTCTAAGATACATAAACTACAATAGATTCTCCCCGTGGTGACAAGGTGACTTCCAACAGCTTCAAAGGGCTGTACTCTTTTTGGTTTATCTTTAGGAGAAATTTGTTTCTTCAGGTGACTTTTGCAGAAGCATAAGGCATTTTTCTTACTCAGACCCTCACTTACTATCTCCTTGGCTGAATTTGGGTATCAAGGTCATCTAGAAGTCATTCGTATGTTCACAGGAGGAAGGTGCTGTTGGTTGCTTTAAAGCCCACACTTACAATTGTCTGTAATGGAACAAGTCCCACATCTCAGGGTGAATACCTGAGTGAAAAAACCAGGGTGCTGTGGCCAAAGAAAAGGGAAAATGAATGTGGGAAAGGCAAAATGAGAACACGTCAAAATAACAATTTGAGTGCCGGCTCAGGGATGGAATTACCCCAGCTCCAACAAAGAATTACCAATTTCTATGTGTGTAAACATAGGCAAGTGCCTCACCCTTTAAATCTGAAAGTGAGAAGAATAACAACACATTCAACAAAGTTTTATTCTGAATTTTGACTTAGATAATAAATGCAAATTACTTAGTAATTTGCCTCAACACAAAGCAAATCTGTAATAAACATTCACAATAATAATAATTTTTATTATCATTACATGTATGTTTTTTTTACAATGGACATATATTACCTCTGCAATTTGTAAAATAAATATTACAATATCCATCTCTAGAGTATTATTATCAAGATTGAATACAGTAATAATTCAGGTGTTTATTTCTTTTACAGTAGTTGTTTTTTTAGGGTTGTAACAATTTGTTTAGTTTATGCTAGAAAGTTTACTAAAGTCCTTTGAAGACAATGTCTTTATTATATTCATCTTTATGACACCAGTGGCAAGCACAGCATTAGGTATATAGTAGATCCTAGTTTAATGCTTATTAAAAATAGAAGAAAGGCAAAGGAATAAAAGAAATGACAGAGAAAGAGAGAGGAAGAGAGTGAAAGAAAAATGGTTAAAGTTCATGAGGATAAAGATTATTAGGCTGGGGGAACAGACTGAAAGGTCCTGAGAGGTATCTGTATGCATTTTCTGTGCTATCACATGATTACACATTTTTTTTGTGTACTCGGAAAGCAGAACTTATAAGGGACTACTGGGCAGAAATTACAGGTAGGCAGTTATGTCAACATGAAAACAAATAAACAAACAAAACAAGAATACCAACCAGAAAAAGCAAAGTAACAAAGTCAGAACTACCCAACAGTAGGATGGGCAGCTTGTTGGCAAACACTTAGAGGTCTGGGGAATGCTTGGAGAAACTTTTTATAAAGGAGTTT
>NW_017731705.1:1522835-1523771 GCF_001890085.2 Hipposideros armiger
AATTTTATTTTATTGGAGAACAGCCATGGTGATTGGTTATACATTGCTTTCACGGTACAATGGCATAGTTGACTCTTTTAGGGACAGCATAGCTCACAGTAGCCCATGCGGGGATTGAACCAGCAACCTTGGGGTTATCGGCACACTCTAACTAATTGAACTAACCAGTCACCCCCAAAATATAAGCTTCTTGAGGATGAAGGCAATAACTTTGATTCCACACATAGTATTTTACATAATAAGATTTAAACAATCAGGTTTTCAACAGATAGACAGGTATGCCCTTGTTTGGGAATATTGGAATGCCTGCCAGATTATGTGCAATGCAGTTTTAATAGGAAATTGTCTCTTTGTGTGTGCTGTTGCTTTTTTCCTTCAGCAACAGTTTCACTGGCTTCTGTTTTAACCTTAAAAGAAAAAAACTAAACAAACATTAATTATAGTCATCTCAGTAAGATAAGAAGATGAATTGAGTTTTCTGCTTCTACAAAATAGTATCTCTGTGGTCAAGTAAAGTATTTTTGTCCCTGGTCTCTTTTAAAACAGATTATTGTGTAGAAGTCCAATGCAACCAAGAAATTGGTTGTGTTTATTGCTTGTCTCTAATGGAAATTACATTTTATGGGGAATTGAGATTGATTACCCTTATCTTGACAACTGAAGATTGAGGGTGTATACTATGGAATAGTGTACAGGGGAAATGTTTAACACCTTAGTTACTAGGTTTTTAAAACCAAGATTATAGAGAGGCTTTATTTGATACAATCATTTCTATTTTTTAAAAAATAACATCATTTAATCTATATAGTGAATTATTATACTTTTACTGATTTGTTTTCTTTAAGCAAAACAAAAACAAACAAAAACCCCAAACTTTATTGATTAACAGAAAATCTGGTTTGGACTCAATTTTATTTACTATCAAGATATAATATG
>NW_017731705.1:1525936-1537532 GCF_001890085.2 Hipposideros armiger
AATGTTATTTTTAATTGCAACTTATAAACAATTTTAGGTTGTAATGTTGATGAGATAATTTGAATAGATTAGCATACTTTGTGGGTGTTGTATTTGTACATTATGGCAGAAAATAGCAAAACTATATTTAGAAAGCAATGCATAGAACTTTTAAGTTAATTTAGTCCATAGAACATACTTAATACATATTTATTGAATGAAATCATATGTAATTGTTAACTGAAAATCTAGGTGTTGTTACACATGAATTATCAATATGAAATAATAGCATTAAAGAACCAAAATTAGAATTATGTAACAGAAAGGTAGTATGTGATTTGACCAGATGGTTCATGTTTATGGGGTTAAGCATTTTATTCTTCATTTGTTATCAGCACAAAGCCTGATTATTCCTTATTTTCATTAATGAATTTGAACACATGTAGTACTGTCCCTGTAGCTACTGCATATTTGACTTTATCCATCACCAATTATAATAATTATTTGGCTCTGAGGATTAAGTATATGCCTTTCAGTTTGCCCTTTCCTTTGCTTTGTGAATATGCTAGCCCTTTGACCTTCCCTTACTAATCAGGGGACACAGTTGTAAGTTGCAGATTGGGAGCAATTCTTTATTTCTTTGATGTTTTCAAAATGATTGCATAATTTCACACTGAGTGAAAAGTAACTGGAGGTAAAGAATGTTTCAATATATGTGAATTAAAAGGTGTGAGATGAATGACGAATATTTCTTCTTAATAATGTATTTCATCACCCATATTTACTACAATTCTTTCCCCCAAAATTTGTCAGTTAAAGATTCTTGAAATTTTAAATAGAAATCCCAAATAAGATTTGCAATAAAAATTGAATATGTTATGCTATGAATCACTGCACATCAATGGTATCAATATGATGGCTGCTCTTTTTTCATATAGAAAGTTATATTGAAATTAAACAAGCATAGACAATGTGTAATACATATCTATTGAATAAAAATAAAATATTTGCAGCAAGCAGTGGAAAGCAATTAACAAACTCCTTGAGACAGACCCAATTGCAGATTCCAGTTCTGCTTCTTTGGGTCTGTTTGGAAGGTTATTTAATTTTTACACTTCAGTATCTTATATACAATGATGATAACGACACCAACTTCATAAATTGTTATAAGGGGTGAATACCACAATATATACAAAATACCAGCATAGGGCCCAGCACATAGTAGGTGTGTGCTTGAATTAACATTCTTCCCCTTTTTAATCTATATCCAGTAACCCAAAAATTTTCAGTATTTTAAGTCTATCTTCACACATATGATTTTGTGATGGTTTTCCTTCTTTCATTGGGGTAGAGAGCATTTACATTGAGACTAAAGTGAATATACACTATTTAAATTTTGAGCATGGTTTCCAAAGGATCTCAAAACAAGGACTGGAACACTTGCCTCAGCTGTTTTAATAGATTTAAGAGCTGTTGTTTTCAGAAGGTTGTGAGATACTGACCTACAAAAATCAAACTCTACAATACAATTCTTGGTTCCTTTTATTCTTGCATCTTCCCCCATATCTTAGGAACTATATTTATTTACCCCTGTAACCTCTTTAGAAAACTGATCTAAACTCACTCCATGAAGCTTTCCCTGAATAAATAAATCTTACTATAAGTGCACCTTTTCTCTGCATTTCATTAGTAATTATGTTAAGATCTTAACATTTGAATACTAAAATTTGATTTTTGCTAATTTTGATAAGTGTTGGGATGATATTTACTTTCTTTTATATATTAAGAAATTGTTTGCTAAATAAATTCAGAATATTAGAAAGATATTATTTGTAGGTAGGGGGATATTTAAATCATAAAATAAAATGTTTCAAGTAACTATAAAAGCTATAGAATCAGTTTGAAAACAATTTCCTGCTGATTAGACACAATATGAGGTCTGACAATTAGGTTCGCAAACTTGCCACCATGTGCTGACATTAGCAGCACGATACAAAGAGCTTGGTAAGGTTTCATAACCTTGGTATATCAGTGTTTCACAGCTGTGTTCATGTCGACATGTAGTGGTATCTTGCTGAGTGATGTTCATTATTGTTGTTGCGTGTTTTTGTGTGCTGTAGCGAGAATGTCTGAGCTTGAATTAGAGCAACGAACAAACATTAAATTTCTTGTTAAATTTGGCAAAAGTGGAAGTGAAATCAGCAACATGTTAGTCCAAGCTTTTGGAAATAATGCCATGAAGAAAACGGCAGTGTACAAATGTTTTTCTAAGGGGAGAAAATGCGTCACTAATGAAGAGAGGTCAGGGTGGCCAGTAAAGAGCAGAACTCATGAAAACATGGCAGAAATTCATTGAATTATGTGTCCAAATTATCAGCTGACTGTGAGAAGCATAGCAGACCAAATAAACATTGATAGAGAAACAGGAAAATCTTAACTGAAAATCTTGGCATGAGAAAGATGTGTGCAAAAATGGTCCCGAAGGAGCTCACCGATGAACAAAAGCAAAGGAGAATTGAAGTTTGCCAAGACCTTTTGGAGAGGCAAGATGATGTTTTAGGCCATGTTATCACTGGTGATGAAACATGGGTGTACCAATAGGAGCCTGAAACAAAGCGTCAAAGTGGACAATGGAAGTCAGCCAATTCTCCATGACCAAAAATTTTCATCAGTCCAAATCAAGAGTCAAAGCACTGTTGCTAATCTTTTTTAATATCAGAGGGATTATTCATTATGAATTTGTACAAAGTGGACAAACACTTAACCTGAAATACTGAAAAGGCTGCATGGAAAAATTAGATGAAAACGATTTGAACTTTTCACCAATAATTCATTGGTCTTGCATCACGAAAATGCACCAGCTCACAGGGTACTGTCTGTGAAGTAGTTTTTAGCCAGTATACAAATAACTGTACTGGAACACCTTCCCTACTCACCTGATCTGGCCCCCAGTGACTCCTTTCTTTACCCAAAGATAAAGGAAATATTGAAAGGAAGACATTTTGATGACATTCAGGATATCAAGGGTAATACGACAACAACTCTTCTAGAAAAAGAGTTCCAAAATTGCTTTGAAGGGTGGACTAGGTGCTGACATCAGTGCATAGCTTCCCAAGGGGAATACTTCGAATGTGACCATAGTGATATTCAGCAATGAGGTATGTAGCACTTTTTCTAGGATGAGTTTGCAAACGTAATTGTCAGATGTCATATTGCCTAAGTATTAGAATCCTTATTCTTTCTATATTTCCAAGCCAGCCTCACATCATAAACCTCAACTCATATGTGGGATATGGTCATTCTGTTTCAAATGTAAATTTCAATACTATCTTTGGGCATATAATTTGTTCATTATTTTCCCCTTTTAACTTTCTATTTTGAATATTATCTGAGTTTTTTACATAGCAGATGTTAACAATTTATGTCTAGGAAAATATAATGAACATTTTAAATGTGAGCAATGGGGCTGGCCGAGTGGCTCAGTTGATTAAGAGCTCGCTCAAGAGTGCGAGCTCTGTGCAACGGCGGTTCGATGCCTGGCCCAAGCTGAGCTGCTGCTGAGCTGCCAACAGGTGGCAGGATGGCTCAGCTAAAAAAATAAAATAATAAATAAATGTGAGCAATGATTATATTCTGCTTACACAACTATCTATCAGAGAGAAATTATGGTTATCTATCTATCTATCTATCTATCTATCTATCTATCTATCATCTAATGTTATCTGATCAAGAAAATATAATCTTCATCTACTATTTCATTTCTGAATTGCACACACAATCATTTATCCAATTACCCATAAGTTCAGAATCCTCATATCCATGCTTAGTTTTTCGATCTCTCTTATCACCTACATAAAGTCAGAAAATAAACTCTATATACCTTAGAAATATGCTCTTCATTCTATGCCTACCAACATTAATTGGTTTAGGACATCATATATATTCATTACATATATCATACCTGCCTCCCTAATGGCATCTGTTCTTCTAGTTGCCTCTCATCTCCACATCAGTCTCCAACTTTTCAGCATCAACCAAATTTCCAATTTTTTTCTCCTCCTCCTCCCTCTTCCCTCCCCCTCCTCCTCCTCTTCCTCCTCTTCCTCCTCTTCTTCCTCTTCCTCCTCCTCCTTCTTCTCCCTTTCCTCCTCCTTTTCCTCCTCCTCCTCCTCCTCCTCTTGTTCTTCTTCTTCTTTTTCTCCTTCTCCTCCTCCTTCTCCTCCTCCTCCTCCTCCTCCTCCTCCTCCTCCTTCTCCTCCTCCTCCAAAATCGCATATGTTTGATTGTTGGATTATATTTGAATACAGAATAATATCTAGATATCTAAGCATACCATGTAAAAATATTTATCTTCTAATTTCCAAGTACTTCATCTAAATCCGTTACTACATTTGTCGTTCATCTTTTCCAACCACATTCTTTGTGTTCCAGTCCCACTGGTCCCACTACTCAATGGAAATAACATTGTATTTTATTATATGTGTATACACACATAGAATTCATATATATATACACACACACACACACACACACATACATACATATATATACTTTTATAATATATATAATTTTATGTTCTTCCCTTTGCCTGGATTATTTTTCCAACTTTCTTTGCCTAAAAGTTTCAACTGAGATTTTAAAAGTACACCTCATATCCTACCAGGTTCTATTAAAAACTCACAGCTCACAGCACTTCTCACCCAATTTATGCTAAGTAGTAAGTACTCTGGGTTCGCGAAGTACTTATACCTATTATACTTGTTATACTTATGACAATTCCAACATATTTATTAATTTACTTATGATTTTCCTTGACTTAACTGAGGTCTTAACTCAGCATCTGCACTTCAAGAAGCTACTGGTACAAATGAATGAACGTGAAAGTGACTGCTTATTCTACTAAAAATTAAAATTTGCAAAATAATGATTTTATATTAAGAAACAATATCAGTGAGTCATTTTTATAAAATTTCCCTTAAGAAATAACATAGCACAGTATTTACCCTTTAAATAATTATAATCACTTAATCAAATAATTACTTAGAGTAAAATGAGAAGGGATCTCTGGTAACCTGAAGCTTTTAAGTTTTGGAGTTTGTGAGAGAGTAACTAATTAATTACATATAGCCCTTGTATGTCTGTAATTATTTGTCTTTTGAATATCAAAGTAACAGACTCAGTTCCTTGTTAAAGTGTTAAACATTTATAACCATTTATACATTAATTTTCCATGATTCTGTTGCCTATAGTTAATAGTTAATATATTTCATTTAATTGGTTTTCTTTCCATTTTTTCTTTTTCAATGTTCAGTTTTCTTTAATGACCCCCATCTCCCTGGAGGGAGGCAGCAGGCAGCTAGGTGATGACGAGAGATGCTCACTAGAAGACCTTTCCCTGATTGAAGGCTTTGCCGCCATGCTGGAAGACCCCCTCCCACCAAAAGTACTCTTGAACCAGCAACTGGGACTCTTTGCTGCCAGGATCCAGTTTCCCCCATGGATATGACTTGCAGTCCACCTGCTAATATGGACTCAACAGAAAGGCAAGCTCCTGGCTTGGGAAGACCCAGGCTCCAGAAATGGAGCTGCTATTGTTGGTTCCAAAGAGGATGACACTGGCAAAGGCATTCCTCCTCAGTTTGTCCAGTCGCTGGAACATTCCAATGATGAGGTTGCAACTCCTGAAGATCTGGGTTTGGGGAAGCAGTACTCAGGGTACCACAGGAACCAGACATCCGTATCAAGGGGCTCCCCCAAATACGGCAGCACCACAGAAAGTGTGTCCTTGTTGGAGTACTTGTGCTTAAACTCATCCAACACAAAGGTACTGTCAGGCAGGTGAGCACAGGGGTCCTTAGCCTTGGGCTCAGCAGCCAGCGCCTGCTCACATTCGTCCATCTCCACCTCGGGATTGGGGGCAGCCACCTTTTACTCCTCTTTCCGCTCAGCCTGGGGATCTGCTTCTCCTCCCAAGAACCTTTCTCCTTCCATGGGGTGTCCTGTTTAGGTTGTCTTCCTGCAAACTTTTTAGCATCACACTGGGCCACTTACTCACAGAGTTTCCCCTCTCCCAAGACAGCCCAGAACTGAGGCTGGTTAATGTAGGTGAGGAAGCAGCGGTTGGTATTGGGAAGCCTGGGGTAAAGAAGGCTCCAGGACCTGTTTATAGAGCCACAACAGGGTGCAGACAACCGTGATGCCAGCCAGCGTCACACGTTTGCCCACCAGAAAAGTCCTCCTCTTTATGTGAGCACCCGGCAGCCCCAGACTTTGCCTCACCTCCTCCTTTGCACTTGTTGTGGCTTGCTTGTTGTGGTGCATGATGCCCAAGGTGGGGAACACTCAGGTACTGCTTGGGGGCACTTCGTCGCTCTCAGCAAAGCTCCTCCACTGTACCACCTGCGCTGCTGCCTCTGGAGTACGTCCGGAAGCTCTTCATTGCTCACGGAGTATGCAGTGGCAGTGCTCTCGAGCACACAGAATCTATCGTCAACTCCAAATGCTGGAACCGTGCAGGCTGGAAATTTATGGAGAAATCCAGGGGTGCAGTTCGTTTGACCAAAGTGGAAGTGGGGTGTTGCAGAGAGCAGGCGGACCTGAACCCCACTGCACTAAGCGGCAATGAGGGCCTTGAAGACCTCCAGTTTTCAGGGTATGTTTTCAGGCTCCATGGTGATTCTGCAGAAAAAATCTTTTCTCTCTGTTTTTATTTAAAATGATATTCAATACAATTTTAATCAGTCTTTTTAACAAATTAAGAATAATATTATCAAATTCAGTTAGTGACCAACATCATTAAATATAAATATGTGGCAAAATCCATTATTTGATCATTAATATTATTTTTTTTCTGTACAGATAGCTACACTGCATGAAGTGTGTATAAATGAAATGAAAGATTCTTATTCATAACAGGATATATTGCCTTCTAAATTTTGAATGATATAAATATAGTAGCAATAAACATTTTCCTACATATCCCATTACTTCTTTAAGATTGAGTTTTCACAATGGAATTACTGGGTCAAGAATAAGAAAACTCTTTAAAGGTTAGGGAACACATTATCCAATTAATTTCTAAGATGACTATACAAATTTACTTTTCCAGCAATGTTTTAGGACTTATATTTTTTCTACACTGAGTACTGTGACTTCTTAAATCTTGAGTTACTTGGGTATGACACTCTATGTTTTTTATTTTTACTTTTTTCGTTTTCTTTCCACCTCTATTCCAGTTCTAAATCCTATACCTAATAATATCACCTAACCTTGATGGCCAATGTAATTGGCCAGTCACTGTTCCAAAGGCTAGAATATATTATCTCACTGTGTCACGCTAATATCTCTTTAAGGAGAAACTGAAAAAGTTAGCTATAAGCTATAACATTTTTATGATGCATATATCCTTTATGTATTTTCTTTGTGAAAAATTTAACTTCTATTCACAACTTTTGCCATTTTATTATTGAGGACTTTCTTTTTTATTTTTATATTTAATGAATTAATTTTTGAGTCTTTTATTGTGCTAAACACAAATCACATAAAGTTTACCACTTTAACAACTTTTAAGTGTACAGTTCAGAGTGTTAAGTATATTTACATAAGTAAACAAAATGTGGTGTACCGGGGATGCCCCCCAAAAAGGTATACATATATTTACAGATGTTATCTATGTTCAGGCAGTAGTTCGCCATAATAGGAAGTGTCTGATGCTGATGGTAACCACTTTGAGCACCTCTTGTAATTGCAGAAGTCAAACATGACTTGTATTCATTTTTTGTTATCAGCATATATTGAGTATTATATTTAATACAGGCTTTTCCTTTCTTCAAATGTGTATACATTTTTTGGCACCCTCTGTATGTATGTGTATGTGCGCGTGTGTGTGTATTTATATACATATATATTTTTTGTTTGTTTGTTTTTTATTTGGTCTTAAAAAGAAAGAAAATCCTGTCACATAGATAAACATTCAGGACATTAGATTTAATTCACTTTTAATGATTTAACCTTATTGTTATTATCAGTGTATTTTTGTTATAATAGAAGAAATGGAAAATTGGATTTGATTAACAGAAGTGTTATAGCCAATTATTCGATAAAATATCTATTCATTTGTATGGGGAACATTGCATGTGACAGTTGGTTGAAATACTCTTGGTTAGAAGTTTCAAAATTAGAATGTAAGCCATCAACTGCAGAATCTATATATAGATCACAAAAAATCCCAGGAATAGTGAGAACTACCTGATTGTCTCTTGTCAGAGGCAGTCCGATATTGGGTGGCCCTGAAAGCCATATTGATGTCAGGGCCCTAGGATCATTTATCACCTGATAAGTTAAAATTCTTGCTTCCACCAGCCTATTCTTTAATCATGAACTGGACTGTTTTTTAAACCAGGAATTGGTAAGTTTGCCTTCAAGGAGGGAAAAAAAGGAGTTCCCCAATTTAGCTATGTGTTAGATTTATATTCATGTCTAAATTTTGAAATAGTTAGAGGGATGAAAATTGAAACAATATATATTTTAATCTTCTATTCAAGTAGCTATATTGTTTTATACAGAGGCCATTTCATGAATACTTTTCTCGAGCTACTTCCTAATCAGACCTTACTGCATCTCATCTTTCCCTAGTTCATGGGCTCTGACAGGGGAATAACTCACTATGCAATTTTTCTGGGCTAATGATATTGGTATGTATAGGTCATTTTGACTTTTAAGTCCAAATAAATTTCAGTTTCCTGATAAATAAAAATTCTTGTAAATGACCTAAAAACATGCTCTCTCAAATACTGTTATTTAAATCTTGCTAGCCTAAGAAATAAGATATTGCCATTTTTATGGATTCATTAAATTAGTGGGGATTACTGTATTTTTCATGTCTGCATTAAAATATATTCTCTATACAGCATTATTTATTCAGACATGAAATTGGAAGAAGTTACTCTTCAAGGACCATAAGGTATAGCCTAATATTTATTCCAGAAAGCAGATCGAAACAAAGCAACTATCAGAGCAGAATAGAAAATATGTTATTTTCTGAATCTATAGGAACTGGAGGTCAGAAATAGGTTTGAAAAGAAGTCAGAAAAAAATCTAGTACAATCTCTGAGGATTGATATTAATTTGTTGCATATTACAAGTGAGAAAATAATAACTTTAAAGACCAAGAAATGTGTCCAAAAATGAAAAACATTTAGCAATTATGTTAATTTGTAATGAATAAGAAATAAAGGACTGGAAATCAACTGTGCCAAATCAAACACTTATATAATATAAAGAGACTTGGGGGAGTGTAGAATTAAAGTATGTTCTCCCTTCTAATCTCAATGGTTTTATATTTTCTCTACACAAATTTGTTTTCGCCTTTTTAAGTTTATCTGAATTAGTTTAACATATGACTTAAAGTTTAATTTATAAAATGACTGCTTTTCTTCTCACTTATCCTCAGAGAATTGATTTCAGATAAGATTATTGATGAAGCTAAAATCATAATGTTCTGCTTGTTTTAATTCTTAAAATTTATGTAAAAGGTTTTATTCTAATATAACAGGAGTTATTTGCAGTGAAATAAATAATTCAGGACATATACATCCTACTGTAGAAACTCTGGGAAACTAGGCCCTTATCTTAACAATATCGATTTGGCTGAAAAAAAAAAAGTCTTGCTTGAATACTTGTATGGTTGTTAAGAAAAAAGTATTAGGTTCTACTCAGTGACCAAAAAAATCTCAAATTCTTATTGGAGCATCTTATGTTACAAATGACAAAAAAATGTCTCAGATTGGATTAAACAAGAATTAAAGTTGACTGCTTTAATCAATTAAAACATCAGGAGAGCTTAACCTCTGTGTAGGAGCTCAAACAATGTCTGCCTTCTTTGGTCAGTTTTATGCTCACATCCCAGGTTACACAGCTGAGAGCTCTTCACTGTGTCACCTAAGTGATTATAGCAGCTTCATGCTCCACATTCTTCCATGTCATCATTAGAGGGAGGAAAAAGTGCGGTCTCTGTAACTGCAATATCTGTGGCACAGATGCATTTCCTGAAAACTCTAATCACAAACCTGTCTCTCAAGGACCAGGGAGATGTGATATGTTGATTGGCTTAAGCCAATCATGGCACATTCTTGGAACTGAGAATAGAATATCTTTCATGGTAATAACATGTATGACAATGGGAGAAGGGCAAATTTTTTCATTTAAAAAAATCATGGTCATGTGGGTAGGAGAAAAGGAAAAGGGAGAGCTAAGGAGTATTTGTCCTTGACAAACAATACTATTAATATTAGAGGGACTGGCTGATTTGAACAAGTGCAAGTCGTGTGATGTAATCAAAATGCAACTATAATTTTGTCTCCCATGTGGCCCTTCTCCTTCCAGTAACTGACAACTCTGGCAAGCCTCATGAGTTTTCTGTCACTCTTAGGTAATGAGGAATCTTAGGGGTATTTTATTCACAAAATGAGGTCTTGATTCCAAAAGTGGACTGTTATTTCCAAAGTAGTTACCACTTTAATCTTTATTCAAAAGCAAGCCTTTCTCATGCCCTCTTTACATCTAAATCTTGGTTGCTGGTGGCTTCTTTACTTTTTAGAAGGAGGTGTATTTGGCCTCCTTATACTGTATTTACCCATTTACTCAGTGTAGTGACTGGGCCCTCTAGGGTTGGAGTACCTGGAAAGAGGAAAGAGAATGTCCTCACCTAACTGAATGATCCTAAGATGACTTTGGCTCTCTGTAAATGGCAGATATTTGAAGCTTACTCTGTGGTCATCGGTGATGTCATGACATTTTCAGAAGTCCGTTGCTGGCTCTCTTAACTATAGCCCCGAAGGGATAGGGAATTTCTCCCCTTTAGCTGGCTCTTGGCTGGACTTTCTTAGCTTCTTATTCTCAAGGGTTTTCTTCACATTCTCTGACAGAAATTATCTTGGATTAAAACCTTTTCTAAATGAATCTACATCGCCTTCCATGCTTGGCTGACACACGAGAGACACACTGCTACATGTTTTACCTTGCCAGTGTTGAAAGGGCGGGTACTTTCCAAGTATAAGTCTCTGTTCTCTCTTTGCCCAGATGTCTCAGGCTGATAGCCACAGGCTCATATCTTGAGATTCTTTGGACATTGCTTACATACCCATCAAGTATGCCCTGGAGAACTCATATGAGCTGTCCGAGAGAGTTTCCTTGAAGTTTCTTCTACTACTACCTCCCTTACCTCCTGGTACCCCTCCCTTGCCCCATCCTTTCTGTATTAATTTGCAATTTAGTTTGTTTCAAAGCTAATTTTAAAATTTTAGGATCAGCTATTAATGGCATCACAGTTTATAATTTTCAATTTGAATACTATCTTAATAGCAATACCAGTCTGTAATATCAAGACAATAAAATTGAATATCTCTACATTCTCTACATTATTCCTTAAATTTTGAGTTCCACAATAATCTATCTGATACATGACACATGAGAAAAGATCTGAACATTAGCCAATAAAGCAAATGGTTATTGACTTTCTCCTGTATGATAATTTTGTTTGAAAGTGCTTTACATGTGCTAATATATTCAAACTTTTTAGAAGTTTATGACATATATACTAATAATATTTGAAATTTAG
>NW_017731705.1:1541887-1543796 GCF_001890085.2 Hipposideros armiger
GCATTATTGTATTGGCTAGTAACTTTAGTGCAATTTTGAATGGACTAGAATCTCTTGCAGATGACCTTGGGCAAGTGATATGATAAATGATACACTCCTTGTTGGATATTAGTAACTAGTATAATTGTAGAGAGCTCACACCAAAGACAAAGGAAGAGGGATTTGAATTTTTATTGAATAAAGTCACATGTAGCAAGAAAGGAGTGTCTTAGATGATGAGAAACATAAGGGTGATCTAAAATTTGAATAAATTAAACTTTGAAGTGGTAATAGGTTGGAATTCAAGATCACCTCTTGTGTCAGACTGCCTTTTAATATATTTGTTCCTTTATTGATGTAAATAATGTTATCAAGGAAGGAACAGCCTGAATCTATCTAAAAATAAAACATATGCAGAAATAACTAGGACAGGGAAACCAACTAATATCCTTGTAAGAGAGGATTAGCTTCAGAACATAGTTCAGTCCTTAAAAATGCCAATAAGGAATTGAAATTTAAGCGTTAGTATTGGGGTACTTTAGGCTCCTTAGTAAGAGCCTTCTGGATTTTGATATTGATGTAAAAAGAATTGTGAACTGCATCATCATCCTAAGGAAATTTTTCTAAGTGTTGGAAATGGATGCAAGTCTAGGTACGGGTTTATGAGGTATATAGTAAAGTGTTTCCTGTCCCCTCCCAACACTCCTCCATCTCTCATGAATGTTTAGACGACACACAACTGCCCTTATTCAGTCATTATATGGAAAACCTTTTGTTTAAGATAACCTAAGCAGTGTTACACATATACATGTGTACTTACGATGGCCCAGAAATTCATAGTGAAATTTGTGGTGTTGTCAGAAGTAATGGTTACATGTGTTATGTTCCCAACCTCAGGGAAACAACCATGACTATTTTCAGTTTTGATTTTACTACTTCACTTACAGCCTGGGGTATATTGTTCAACAGTGCTTCTCATTTATGTTTTGGTGGATAAAATAGAAGCTGGAAATGAAGGAGAGGTGGATCTGTTATGTCACAACTGACAAGCATCTGAGTTTAGCCTCCACTTTACTGATTGCCAGTAATCGGGGAGAGGAAGGAAAAGCAAAAGGAAGCTCCTAGGTGGGAGTCATTGTTCCCCTCCCTCCAACTGTATATTAGAGCAGTAGCAAGGTCAAAGGTCCTCATTGGTGGTGCCCCACAGGAGTGTGGCACAATAACAAAGACTAGAACTCCCAGGTGAGGCACTATAGACAGCAGATAGAGAAAGGTCTTCCTACTGAATCTGAGGATCGCAAGCAGGCATGCATTGGATACCCACTAAAATGCTAAGCAACTTATTAAGTGTAGGCAGAGACCTTGATTGGAGCAATAGAGGTGGCACATTGCAGCCATCTTCTACCAAGAGAAGCCATCTAACAGCTCCAGAATATCTACTCACTACATACTTCAAATGGTTTGAAATTTAGAGCTAAAATCCAAATGAAAGTATTTTTCAATTTTTTTCTGATTCTCAATAGGGAAGATACTACCCCTAGAGAGTTTTGGAAATCTATGGGGACTGTTTTCCTTGTCACAATGACTAAAGAGACAGATGTCAGGTGCTAAAGTCATTTAATGGCAGAGGTTAGGTATGTTAGGCATTCTGAAATGTCTGGGAAATCCTTCATAATGAGAGTTACTCTAAATTTCACAAAATTTAAAATTTATCTCCAGCTGATCAATTATGTGAAAAGCCTATTTAAATCTTATTTGCTACAAAACATAGTTTGTAGTTGAAATATATATATTTTAAAGATTTTTATTGGGTAATTGGGGGAAGGGGAACAGAGAAGTTGCTGTAGTTTTGTTCTTCAGTCTAGTTGTGGAGGACGTTGCTTCACTGGCCCAAGTTGGTACCATCATTGCGCTCTTCCCGGGTGAGGCA
>NW_017731705.1:1546226-1547628 GCF_001890085.2 Hipposideros armiger
CCATATAAAAATGCTTTTAGACACATACTCTAAAGACAGGCCAATTCTGTCAGTTTCCTTTTCATCTTTCTCTTTATTTCTCTTTGTCTCTCATTTTTGGTAATTGGAAAGTTGGCCTATTTAAAGCAGTTCTGTTAATGCAACAGTGGTTTTGAAACACTGTATTAAAAGAGACCATTTTAAAGGAGCCACTCAAGAAATCATTAGCAGCTTATATAAAAAAAAATGAAACAGCTTATAAGGTACACATTTAGGGCTGAGATCTGACATTCACAACCGAGAGAAAAGGGAGAGGGAGTCTTTCTTCATTAGCAGCATGACCAAAGCACTTAAGGATTTCACTCACTCACATCCATTATTTCATCTATTGTCCTAATTTAATTTTCCACGATTTTCCTGACAGTGAAGGTTGGCAACTCTTAAGTACGGTACAAAGGGTTTATAGCACTCATGTTAATAATTACACAAGCTGTTGAAGCTTTTTGCTGAAGGGTGTATTGTCAAAAATATCAAATTTAGACAAAAGCAGAAGCTACAGATGTGAGTGGAACTGGAATCCCTGAGTGCTTTTGTTTTTTATCCACAGAAAGAAGCCACCTCATGAGGCCTAACTGTTAATAAAGCATTCATACCATTTGGAACCTTTTGAGAGCTCTGAACAGGAACAAGATCTTTGGAGAACTGCCATCAAATTGTTGCTGCTATTGTCTATGCTGTCACTACTTACCAGGGTTCCTCTGACAATATAAAACTGATTTCTACTTTTACTAAGCCAAATCAATTCATTTTCTAATGTGTGCATTGGCCTGTTTTAGAACAACTGATCCAAAAATATAGCTTCCTAATTGTGGAAAAAAGTAAACTTTAGTTCTTTATCCTTCTACCTTTTCTGTAAGGATGCAATCATTTGCTCTTGTTTCATCCTTTGTTTGTTACAGGAGGCCAAATTCCCCACAGTGTGAAATTGCTTTGTACCACTCAGGCCCATGTATTATCAATATTCCACACCTGTGAGCCAGATACTCTCACATAGATGATAGAATGGAGGTCCTGAGCAAAGGACTCGAGCAAAGCAGGTGGCCATCGGTTATTATCAGGAGGCTTTCAATATCTCTGTGCATCAAATATTGATCATAGACTAAAGGGATAATATCCTATTCATTTAGTACCAAGCCCCCTCAACTATAAGAAGATGGTTTTGTGAAAAATAAAGTAGAAATACATTTAAAAGAGATGCATAATATACAACAGGGTTATATAGATATTTGAGATATAAAACCAACACATTTTTACCCTCATAAGCCTACCTTTCCTCCAAATGAGTTTGGGGGAATGCCATTGTAAAGAGTTGGCTAGAATCATAAACAGAGAATTGATCATCTTGAATTTTAATGAGGTTTTT
>NW_017731705.1:1550743-1557783 GCF_001890085.2 Hipposideros armiger
ATGGCCAGGCTCCCTGTGAGTAATCATGGTGTGTTTTCCTCCCAAGAGAACAATTAGTTGTGCTAGCTATAGGCACTTCTTAGTAGATGCTTACAGGGCAGAGACCAATGCCCAAAGAAAGGTGAAATGAGCTTTCGACATCACTATCTAGAGGAGATAGTAGATGACAATATATAGACCAGATACCCCTTCAACACTACTATAATTTTTTTAAAGATTTTATTGGGGAATTGGGGGAGGGGAAGAGTGTTGTCCTTCAATCTCAGCTGTGGAGGGTGCAACAAGGTCAGCTCCAAGTCCAGTTGTGCTGCTCAGCTCAAGGTTCTGAATTCAATTAGTTGCGGGTGGGCATAGCCACCATCCCATGCAGGAGTCGAACTGGCAGTCTTGTTGTTAGCAGCGTGTGCTCTATCCCCTGAGCCACCCAAGCTGCAGCTCAGCTCAAGGTGCTGAGTTCAGTCAGTAGTTGTGGGTGCCCACCATCTCAAACAGACAACCTTGTTGTTAAGAGCACATGCAGTCACCAGCTGAGCCATCCTGCCACCTGTTGGAAGCTCAGCGGCACCTCAGCTCATGTGCAGCTCACTAGCCCATGTGGGAATCACACCCATGACCCTGTTGCTCAGAGCTCACACACTTAAGCAAGCTCTTAACCAACTGAGCCACTTGGCCGGCCCCAACACTACTATGAATTTACATAAACTTCTCACTATACCAAGATGCCACACAAGGAAAAATAAACAAGAAACTTATTTTAAAGAAATATGAGCATTTATTGAAAAACTGAGCATTTATTCTAAAGAAAAATAGTCAGAACAAGTTTTCCCACCTTCTTTACCTCACCAGGGGCATTTATGGATAAAATGAGAAATGAGATTAATTATAGTTGTAAAAAAAGCCTTTATCTAATTATTTTATCTTTTCATTCACTTATGTGGTACATCTGACTCATTGCATTAAATTCCAACCCCATAAAAATATCGTTTTGCTTCTCTATTTTGTTAAATTTGTTTTGCTTTTAGTCAATCAATACTAAAAGCACAAGTACTATTATGAGTCATAGCAGTGCAACTTTGTTTGTTTGTTTGTTTGTTTGTTTTCTTAACAAATTGTGCTCTTGATTCTTTAAATATTTCAGAATTACACTTTGGACCTATTGCTTCATCCCTGGCCCCACCTATATCAAACAAGTTGACCCAAATCCATTACATGACTCTTCACTTTAATTTCAAACTGAATATGGAATCTTGAAAAACAAGAATTTCATAAACTTTAAAGAAAATGTTTTAGAGAAGGGGGAGAGACTGCATAAGTAAAACTTCAATGGCATCACAAATTTTATGTACCTACAGTGTTTTTATATTTTTAGATAGACTAGGACAATTAGAGTTACCTATGATTGTCCATACTTAGCTCTTCAATAGTTTGAATTCAATACTGATGAAATAGTTACTATGTACTGTATAAAATTCTCTAGAATGTTATTAAAATTAATATAAATTATGGAACATCAATTTTGATTTCATAATCTCTGAAAGTTTAAAAATTCTTCTATTTTAGAATTTTTTGTTAATTGATCATAATGAAACTTTAAAATTATTTCAATAAATTTTACCCATAGTGTCTGATTAGAGAGATTCATGTGAAGCCTAAATACTTTTATATTTGTTTAATTTTTGTAAAAGAACAAATTAAGCCATGTTTATATTATTTCTAATGACAGTCATTATTTGGTTTGAAGTAGCATACTAATTCATTACAGCCCCTCATGTTAGAAAGAACGGGATAATATCATTGGCTTTAATTCCATAGTGTGTATGAATGTCTATCCATTCCAGTAAGTAAGGCCAAAAGACTTCCTAAAAACTGGCAAATGAACATTTTTGACAATAGAGAGAAATAACTTTTCTTTAAGAAAATATTTTTTGTATAATGCATTGTAATTCACTGCATTTGTACATACTACATGAAACTTCTAAAATTAAGGTTTTACACCTCACTTTCTCCTAGTATGGTATACTAGTATAGTATAGTAGCCTCTCTGAAATGGCTAACACAGGAAATAAGAGAAAAAGATAGAAATCGCGTGATTAAATACTTTACCCAAGGTCATTCAGATAATTAATGGTAGAGACCAGAATAGAAACAAAAATCTTTGGACTAATGTGACATACATGTAATTGGCTAAAAGATAGTTAAACAGGAGAAGCTTAATGAGAAAGCAGAGGGCTTTTAACTCCAGTTTATGCAGCTGTGGCACTTAATAGTGAATCTCAGGAATGAATTAAAAGGACAAAAGCAGACTGCGAGATCATATTTACCTGCTTACAACAGGCTAGTTTTTCACCCTTTTCACTGCAGCAGTGGCAGGCATTCTCAGGAGATGCAATCTTTTTGTTTAAGGAATTTTGTAGAAAGCATTAGCAGAGAACACACATTCAAAGAGAACAATTTGCCTCACCTCCAGCCAGAAAATAGGACAAAGAAGAGAAAGAAAGAGAAATGTAGTCTCTGAAATCTATGTAATACTATGCGGAATCTCAAGACCACTCCACTGTACAAGTACTGTGTGGGGTCTGCAAAAGTCGTCCGCAGGATCAAGGAGTATGACGTCATGGACACTGCAGCCCTCTTGTAGATCCTGTGCTTTGTACCAGGAATCTCAAAACCTCCAGCCATTTGGCACTGAGTGTGTTTTCAAGGCTCGTGCAACCCTCTTTTCCAGGCCAGCTCTCCAGAGATCCAAGGGATGACTCAAAGGGGTCTTTTTATGGGGAAAAGGGGCTGGATAGAGCTTGGATATCTGCATGTGGATGACCGAGGTCTTTCACCATGCAGGATGGAGTCAAAGGCGGGATAAGATCCCCTTGAGTTTTCAGGTTCCAAAGACAACTAGAATTTCAAGTTTATTACTTCCCACTTGGCCTAAGGCACTTGTGATTTCCCCATTCTCACCTCATCCTTCTTCCAATCCAGGCTTCCACATTACTGATTAAATACATTTAATTAAAATTAATCAGCATAACATCTGATAATAACATTCAGTAATTAAAATTAACATGCCCCCCCTCCCCCATCTCCATTAAAAGGCTACATTCAAACTCTGTAATGTGGATGAAAAGGCATACTTGTGAGTCTCATATTCACATACTCTTTGTGGTCTTTCAGCGTCCATGCTTTTGCAGGTTGCTCCAACTACCTGGGAACTTTTGTCTATTTTCCCAGATTGAATAACTCTTACTCATCCCTCAAGATTCAGCCCCTGTCTTCTCTCCTCTGGGAAACTTTCCCTGGGCTCCTCAGGCTGAGTTAGGTGCCTGCTCTTCATGATCCCAACTATGCTTGTTTCCATTAGCACTCATTGCTGTTATTGATTTTTTTTAATCTGTCTACTATAGATGCCAAGCAATTTGAGATTAGTGGTTTTGTCCTTCATTTTATTCATGACTCCATCTACAAACATTTTTTCTCTCTGCTCTAATCCATATACTATACAAGTCACTAGGCATATAATGATGAAATACATTGAGGGTGCAACAAGAAAGCATGGTTACAGTTACTAGACACTGCGACGTGGGCTTAGATGGGGTTAAATATAGGTTTGCAGGGCAACTCCTAGGAAGGTCACCCAACGTTGTCTTCCGGGAGGGGAAAGAATCCTGCAGAAAGTGGGTCTGGGCCAAGACCTGTGTAGGATGAGTGTCTGGTAGACCCAATGTCTTTGCATAACGTGTATAAAAGATACCCTCTGTCATCACTACATTGACATTAGTCCAAGAATGTGACAAAGCTAGTGTGTCCTGGTGTGGACTGCAGAAGTTATAGAGTTGAACGGGGTAAGTTAGAGGGGTGAACGAAGAGATTCTAACCAAAATTAGGACAAAGTGACTGTCAGTAGTGTCAATGTAAGGATTGAAAAAAATGTATAGACCATTGATCTCAACATTCTGGAGATGAAGTAGGGTCTATGTGACCTATTGCAGCATTTGTTCCTATTTAAAAGGTTTGAGTTTATAAATTAACATGATAATAAACATTATATATATATATATATATATATATATATATATCTTATAGAATTCACAACTCATATTATTTTAAAGAAAGCATTTCACTTCAACTTTTTGGTTCATAGACATGACTGTTTCTTCTTTCCTTGCCTTTGAATATGATGAAAAAAATTTTTTTAAATACTATAATTATGAGTGAATGTTGCCTTAATCAGTGCATATTGGAATAAGTTAGCAAATCCTAATGGCTGTCTATACACACAGATTTATGATAACTGTGTAAAGGTATTCAAAATTTATTCTATACAATGGGTTCAGGTTTTCTGAACTATTTTAAAAGTATATTTATAATATAATGTATCAATTTACAAATATCACTTATTGTTAAGAGGTGAATACTTATTAGTTAAAACTAACATAAATTTGTAGTCTGCATTCTTCCCCTCTTTCTTTCTTTCTTTCTTTCTTTCTTTCTTTCTTTCTTTCTTTCTTTCTTTCTTTCTTTCTTTCTTTCTTTCTTTCTTTCTTTCTTTCTTTCTTTTAGAATGAGGAGACGAGTAAATAGAATCTTTTATTGAATGAAGCAGAAAGTGTGGTCATCCCTGTTTAAATGTGTCATTATTAACATGACCTCCTCCTTTTCAGAGTATATCATAATTCGGGGATATTTAAAACTACCCCTAGCAAATCTTTGAACAAATATAATTGTATCTATAATAAATCATACCACGAGAATAAGGCTTTGTCTACATGGCCACTGCTGATATCAGTAATGTCATTTCCCAAAGCAATCTTAAAAATAGTTTCACTGGTAGGTCATATTGAATACACTAGATTTAATTAGTTCAGGTCTTGCAACTCCAGACCACAAAATAAACCTAAGTCAAACATTTTGTCAATGTAATTTACTGCAGACAACCTATATGAAAAACATTTTTCTATGTAACTGGTAAACACATGTATTGAAGGGGGAAAGTCTTAAATTTGTTTGAAAATGTAACTTTGGGAATGGATGTCCAGGGCCAATCAACTCTATTCAGCACACACAATCTAATAGCCAAGTGTTACTTAAATCTTACACAGATAACTGTTTTTTACAAAACAGATTTTCTTTTGTATTTTTGAAATTTAATAAAATGCTAACTAAATACAGTATTTAAACCATTGTTTGCAATATTTTCTTAAGACTATGTTTCAAAATCGACACAATTTTTTTCCACTTGAAAAAATTTTTCTTTTTGAGTGTATGTCTACTTAGTTTGAGTTCTTGTTCCATTATTTTATGCTAGAGACAAATTGAACCTGGCTTTCTAATTGTGATTTGTACAGCTCTCTACTCTGTGCTCACAATCAAGTTTTATAACCTACTTTATTTTATAACCTACTGTTAAGACCTAAATTAATGTGTTTGCATAAGAAGATTCAACAAAGAATTTAATATTAAATTAATTATAAATAAATAAATAATTAAAATTAATTAACTTTAGACACATATTAGCATTTTAGTGATATTGTAATGCCTGCATATAAATAGTAGTTTATTGAAACACAATATTAAATTCCTGATAACATTAATTTGGAGAGTTTTCATTGGAATTATAAAAAAATAAAGTGTCTTGGGCTTTCTTTAGTTGTGACATATTTTATGAGTTCATTATTGTTTCAAAATTAAAGAATACAAGCAATTTATGAAATGTATTCTTTCTCAAAATATTTACACTATAGCAAAGAAACTGACAAACTGAAAATAAACATTAAACAGAAATCTTTTAAATGGTATAAAACATAACCTTCCAGTGCAATAACTGCTCTTACAGATTCCTATATATAAGAATTATATTTACAGCATGATTTGAAATAAATTTCTGCTTACTACTACAAACATTTTTAACAAAAGTTTGAATATTTATGAGTAACTGTCCTTTTTGTTTTATATGTAGGAAATAAGAGAAATTTATCAGTTCATTATATTTCTATATCTGAATTTATTTTGTCTAAAATCACTTTATTAATTAGTAAAAATCATTTACATACTAACCAGGAAGGTGAGTCACATAAAGGATTCAAACAGAAAAGTTTTTTGGTAAGGCTGAAGCTATTTCTCATATAGATTACTAAAATTATTCCTCAAGATAAATTTTTGTTCTCCTTGCGTTAATTGTGGTAGGTACATTTTTCTACCTAGTTGCCCATATTTCTTTTTAATTGGTGTAATTTGAATATAAAACATTGAACTCTAGTAATAGTCAGTAATTAAAATACGAAGCAATATTGCATTTTTCTTGTAGTATTAAATATTTGGCAAGACTTACATACTGTAACATATAGTATAGACAGACTTCATCAACTGAAGATGTATTTGCGTTTCCCAAGTTATCTGGCTTAGTGCGGTTTCTACTCAGTACAGACAGTGGGCCCTTACAACACTTGCAGGCTTATTCTTGCACACAATATGGAGACGTGGGAGCATGGCATCAAGTCATTGGGATCATTGTCACAGCCTCCTGAATGATCCTTCTGCCATCTTTCATTTTATGCCTTATCATCCTAGTTCTATATCTTCTACAATTTAAATCTGATGTCAGTCTGTTACTTAATGTATCATTAATTTGGGGTTGATATCCTAAATTTGAGCAGCATTCAAAGACAAACTCGTCTGAGGGTCTCATACTCTGCCTCTTACGCATGCTCGCTCATGTCTCTGATGCTTTGCCCATTTTGCTCCCTGTGCGTGGAAAAAAGCATCACCCTGCTTGGCTCTTGTGCATCCTTCAACACTTGACTCAAGTGTCATCTTATCTGGGAAGCCATCCAGCCCTCACCCAGACAGAGATAGTTGCTCTGGCTCTGGTCACACAGAAGCACCCAGTGGGGTTTGAGATGTGAAAATAGTGTGCCAGAAGTACTCTTACTTCGAGAAAATATTCATAAGATTCAAGGCTGTCTTCATATTTCTGGGCATCTCAGTTCCTCAGAATAGCCCTAAAAGAACAATTTTCCTCTGTGGGTAAGGTCTTCTTCTTTTTTTTT
>NW_017731705.1:1562695-1568770 GCF_001890085.2 Hipposideros armiger
GGCCATATTGTAGTTACCAATTTGTATTGTCTCATCCTTTCCCCTTCCCCTTCACCCCCACCCCCTCCCAATTAGCAACCCTCAGTTTTTCCTCTGTGTTTCTGAGGCTATTTCTGTTTATATTTCTCATTTATTCAGTTTTTTAGATTCCACATGTAAGTGAGATCATATGGTATTTGTCTTTCTCTGACTGACTTATTTCACTTAGCATAATGTTCTCTAGGTCCATCCATTTTGTTGCGAATGGTACTATTTCCTTCTTATTTATAGCTGAGTAATACTCCATTGTGTAAATGTACCACAGTTTCTTAATCCAGTTGTCTACCAATGGGTATTTCGGTTGTTTCCAAGTCTTGGCTATTGTGAATAGTGCTGCAATGAACAGAGGGGTGCATATACTTTTCAAATTAATGTTTTGGGTTTTTCTGGATAAATACTTAAGAGTGGAATTGCTGGGTCATAAGGTAGTTCCATTTCTAGTTTATTGAGATACCTCCATACTGATTTCCATGGTGGTGGCACCGGTCTGCAGTCCAACCAACAGTGCAGCAGTGTTCCCTTTTCCCCACAACCTCGCCAGCATTTGTTGTTTGTTGACTTATTGATGATAGCCATTCTGACCGGGGTAAGGTGGTATCTCATTGTGGTTTTTAATGTCTCTTCATATCCTCTGCCCATTTTTTAATTGGGTTGTTTGTTTTTTTGGTGTTGAGTTGCATGAGTGTTTTTCAAATTTTGGATATTAATCCCTTATCAGATATATCATTGACAAATATCTTCTCCCATTCAGTAGGCTTCCTTTTTGTTTTATTGATGGTTTCCTTTGTTGTGAAAAAACTTTTAAGTTTGATGTAGTCCCATATGTTCATTTTTTATTTTACTTCCCTTGCCAGTGGGGATGTATCAGTAAAAATATTGCTCAGGGTAATGTCTGCACATTTAGACCCTAGTTTTCTTCTAGGAGTTTTAGGTTTTCAGGTCTTACATTGAAGTCTTTAATCCATTTTGAATTTGTTCTTGTATATGGTGTAAGGAGGTGGTCCAGTGTCATTCTTTTGCATGTGTCAATCTAATTTTCCCAGCACCATTTATTAAATAGACTATCTTTACCCCAATGTAAATTCTTGCTTCCATTGTCATAGACTAACTGCCCGTACATGCCTGGATTTAATTCTGGGCTCTCTATTCTGTTCCATTCATCTATGTGGCTGTTTTTATGCCAGTATCATACTGTTTTGATTACTGTAGACTTGTAGTATGTTTCGATGTCTGGTAGCATGATAGTTCTGACTTTGTTCTTATTTCTCAGGATTGCTGTGGCTATTCGGGATCTTCTTGAGTTCCATATAAATTTTAGGATTATATTTTTTATTTCTGTGAAAAATGCCCAAGGTAGTTTGATAGGAATTGCACTGAATCTACATATTGCTTTAGACAGTATGGACATTTTATCTATATTAATTCTTCCTATCCATGAGCATGGTAGCTTTTTCCATTTGTTTGTATCTTCTTTTATTTCTTTCTTCAGTGTCTTATAATTTTCTGAGTACAGGTCTTTTACTTCTTTGGTTAAATTTATTTCTAAGTATTTTATAGATCTTGAAGTGATTTTAATGGAACTGTTTTCTTAATTTCTCCTTCTGATAGTTTATTATTGGTATATACAAATGCAACTGATATCTGAGTATTGATTTTGTATCCTGTTACCTTACTGAATTCATCTATCAGTTCCAACAGTTTTTTGATGGAGTCTTTGGGGTTCTCTCTATATATAGTATCATGTCATCTGCATATGACAGTTTTACTTCCTCCTTACCAATTTGGATGCTTTTTATTTCTTTTTCTTGCCTGGTTGCGGTGGCTAGAACTTCCAGAACTATGTTGAATAAAAGTGGAGANCCAGTAGCTCTAATGTATAAACTCAGATTTTGGCTACTATGCTTTTTCTGGGGGAGGAGGGGCAAGTATATATTTACAGAGTTTGATATATTAACTCTCTCTCTCTCTCTCTCTCTCTCTCTCTCTCTCTCTCTCTCTCTCTCTCTCTGTCTTTCCCTCTCTCTTTTTAAAACCATATCTTTTTCTCTTTATTTTTACTATGGATTCAAATTACCACCTGGTGTCATTTTCTTATTTCAATACAGTTTTGATCCCATCCAACTAACTCTACAGTACTCTTATTATGAAATATATTACATTTCTAAATGTTTTGGGCCTAATGCTACAATTATATTAATATTGTTTTGTATAATTACTTATTAAATCAGTTCAGAAAAGAAAGGAGAAGAAATATGCATTGTACTGTCTTTTATAACCACAAGATTGTCTTTACTGTTTGTTTTTGTGTGTGTTGGTTTTTCAGGGGTGAATTGATTTCAGCCCAATTAGTTTTTTTTTTGGGGGGGGTTTGGTGGTTGAATGACTTATTAAGTTTTTTCATAGAATTTTATTTACATTTAAACAAACCCAAACTCACAAAAAGTTTGCAAATTGCAAGGACAATACAAAAGAACTTCTTATTCTTTCTATTTATTTATTTTTTTGAATAATTTGAATCCCACCATTCCTAAATACAACTACCAAAGTCAGGAAATTACATTGACACATTACTATTATTGAATATTTAGACCCCATTCAAGTTTTCCAGATTTCCCCATAATAGCTATTAAAGAAAAATTATCCAGTTCAGAATCATATATTGCCTTTAGTTGTCTCTCTTCTCTCTTTCATTCTGGAAACATTTTTCAGCCTCTTTTTTTTTTTTAGCTGAGCCATCCTGCTACCTGTTGGCAACTCAGCGGCTGCTCAGCTCGGGCTGGACTCAAACCACTGTTGCTCAGAGCTCAAACTCTTGAGCGAGCTCTTAACCAACTGAGCCACTCGGCCGGCCTAGCCTCTCTTTAACTTTGATAATCTTGACATTTTTGAAGATTGCAGACCAATTATTCTGTAGTATGTTCTTCCATGTGGGCTTGTCTCATTTATTTTTTTTCTTTCTTTTTTTTTTAAGAGCTTTATTCAGCGTGATGATCAGACTATTACATTTAGAAATCAACAGCATGGGTGTAAAAAAATCTATATTAAAATGCTTTGTTGAAATGCTTTACACTTTCCTCAGAACAGAAACTAAAATAACCTGTTATACAATTAGTGACAAATACAGTCTTTGAGTTTTTTGCCCATACACATGAGTATTGTCTAAAACATGGCTTCTTCATAGCAGCTAGGCCCTGCCACCACTGTGCTTCTCTGAGTTCACATATTTAGTAACCTGTAGCTTCCCTGTCACTTCTCTGGCTCTCCTCTCCTGCTAAGCCTTGTTTGCTGGCAGTAATTAAAACCTTCTGCCACTGCCATAGCTACTGCTGCTGCTGGAACCACCATAGCAGCCCTGGTTTCATGGTTTGGCAAAGCACTGGCCTTCACCACCATAGGGGCCAGAGCTTCTGCTACCAAAGTTTCCTCTTTTCGTAGGTCCAAAGTTTGAAGATTGACTGTTGTAATTGCCAAAATCATTGTAGTTTCCACCACCTCCAGAATTGCTTCCATCATTACCAAATCCATCAGAGCATTCCCCACTGACACCATATCCTCCATCACCACAACTGCCACCAAAGCCACCTCGACCACCGAAGTTTCCTTGTCATTCCCACCAAAACCACCTCCTCAACCACTACCAAAGTTTCCAGAACCACTTCGACCATTTTGACTGGATGAAGCTCTGGCCATCTCTTGCTTAGATAGGGCTTTCCTTAGTTCACAATTTTGGTCATTCACAGCATGGTATTTCTGAATGACAATCTCATCTACAGAGTCATGGTCACCAGAGATTATAAAAGCAAAGCCTCTCTTCTTGCCACTGTCTCAGTCAGGCATGATTTAAGTCACTTCAATTTTCCCACACTGTTCAAAATCATCTCTTAGATAATGTTCTTCAGTGTCTTCTTTAATACCACCCAAAAGAATCTTTTTCATGGTTATGTGGGCACCAGGTCTTTGAGAATCTTCTCTTGAGACAGCCCCCCTGGTTCCACAACTCTTCCATCCACCTTGTGTGGCCTTGCATTTGTGGCTGCATCTACCTCCTTCACAGTGGCAAGATGACAAACCCAAAGCCTTTGGAGCACATGGTGTTTGGATCTCTCATCACCACACGGTCTGTCAGTATTCCACATTGCTCAGAATGGCTCCTCAGACTATCCTCCGTTGTTTCAAAGTTGAAACCTCCGATGAAGAGCTTCCGCAGCTGTTCAGGCTCTTTGGGAGACTCTGACTTAGACATGACGACCAAGGTAGGGGAGACTTTAATGATGCTTACTCGGCGGGGTCCGCTGATAGAAAGGGTTCTTTTTCTTTTTTTCTTTCTGTCACCATATATTTGACCCCTTTTACTCTCTTCATCCTCCACTCATCCTCCTTCCCCTCTGGTAACCACCATATTGTCTGTGTCTAGGAATTAGTTTGTTTGATCATTTGTTGCTTTTTGTTTTATATCCCACATATGGATGAAATCACATGGTTCTTGTACTTTTCTGTATGACTTATTTCCACCTGAAAAAAATTGAAAACATTTATTAATATAGATATATGTACCCTAATGTTCACTGCAGCATTATTTACAGTGGCTAAGACATGAAAACAACCTAAGTGTACTTCAGTGGATGATTGAACAAAGAAGATGTGGTACATATATATAATGGAATACTACTCAGCCATAAAAAGGATGAAATATTGCCATTTGCTACAGCATGGATGTGTCTTGAGGGTATCATGCTAAGAATTTTCTTTAGTATCTCTTATAATGTGCATCTTCTAGGAAGAAATTCTCTGTTTTTATTTATCTGAGAATATTTCTGCCTGCTTGCCTGTATTGTTTTGGATAAAAATAACTATTTTTTTAAATTATGATTCCTTTTACATGATGAATCATTTTTCTCTTACTGCTTTTAAAAGTTTTGTCTTTGGATTTCAGTATTTTTAATTGTAGTAGCAATCTATCTTGAAGTTCATTGATTCCTTCTTTTGCCAGTTCAAATCTATAGTTGACCCCTCCAGTGAAATTTTCATTTCAATTACTATACTTATCTGCTCTAGAATTACCATTTTAAAATATAATTTCTATCTTTTCATTGATGTTCTCTGTTTGGTGAGACACTGTAGTCGTAGCTTACTTTACTTCTTTATGCATGGTTTTCTTTTGTTCTTTAAACTTTTTTTATAATAGCTGCTTTAAAGTAGTTTGTTAAATCTGACATCTGTGATCTCTTCCAGGATTTTTATGCTGTCTGCTTATTTTTTTGATGTATGGATCACACCTTGCTATTTTTTTCCATTTATTTATTTATTATTATTATTATTATTATTATTATTATTATTATTATTATTATTATAAACTTGACACTTTGGGTAATATATGGTAGTAACTCTGGATCGTAAATTCCTTCACCCCCTCTGGGGCTTGTTTTTGTTGTCGTTAGCACGTTTGTTTAGTGACCTGACTGGACTATTTTAGTGAAGTTTCTTTTCTTAGCAATATAAATCCTCTGATGTCCCTCCTCTGATGTGGCATCTTGGGTATGTACACAGTCACCCTAGGATGACATTGTTTCTGGCAGGCCTTTTTTGATTGTCTCTGATATTTCCATTAAGCTTTCTGTCTCCTTTTGTATCACATCAGATGTTAGGCTTTTTGAAACATATCAGGTGTTAACAATTTAACTAATTGTTAAATGATTGCTTTATCATTTTTAACACTTCTTAGGGGGATAACATGCTCCATGGTCTGATCCAATAAAATCTGGGCAGGAATTTTTTTTTTTTACACTATTAGTTTCAGGTGTACAGAACAATGCAATAGTTATCCTTTTCACCCTACAAAAGTGACAACCCCCCTCCCCCATCTGCTGTCCTCCTACCCCCGATATCATACTTATCTATTACAATTCCATTGACTCCATTCCCACTCTCTACTCCACATACCGTGACTATATGTATATATAATTATAGTTGACATACAATGTTATTCAACATCAGCTTCAGAAATACAGTGTGGTGGTCAGGCCTCTACACCGACTA
>NW_017731705.1:1570810-1574929 GCF_001890085.2 Hipposideros armiger
GCCTTTATTATGTTGAGATATGATCCCCCTATTCCCACTTTGCTAAGAGTTTTTATCATAAATGGCTGCTGGATTTTGTCAAATGCTTTTTCTGTATTTATTGATATAATCAAATGATTTTTATTTTTATTTTTGTTGATGTGGTGTATCACATTAATTGATTTGCGAATGTTGAACCAGACTTGTGTATTAGGAATGAAACTCGCTTGGTCATGATGTATGAACTTCTTAATAGATTGCTGAATTCTGTTTGCTAAGATTTTGTTGAGGATTTTTGCATCTATGTTCATTAGAGATATCGGCCTGTAGTTTTCCTTTTTTGTACTGTTTTTGTCTATTTTTGGAATCAGGGAGATCGTAGCTTCATAGAAAGAGTTTGGGGAGCCTTCTCTCCTTCTGGATTTTTTGGAATAGTTTGAGAAGAACAGGTGATAATTCTTGTTTGACTGTTTGGTAAAATTCACTTGTGAAGTCATCTCGTCCAAGGGTTTTGTTTGGGAGCTTGTTGATTACTGATTCAATTTCCTTGGTGGTAATCAGTCTATTCAGGTTTTCTGTTTCTTCTCGAGTTAGCTTTGGAGGGTTGTATGCTTCTAGGAAATTATCCATTTCTTCCAGATTGTCAAATTTGTTGGCATATAATTGCTCATAGTAATTTCTTAAGATTTTTTTTTNAAGACACATTGCCATCAACCCCTCTAAAAATACTCCCCCTCCCTTATCCCACAATTCTTGCCACTTTCTGAAGCAGTTCTGGAAGTTCTTTTTTGTGGGTGTCTAGTTGTGCTGTCGTGGCTGCCTCGATGTCCTGAATTGATTCAAAATGGTTTCATTTCATAGTCATTGTGACTTTGCAGAACAGCCAGAAGTTGTATGTTGCCAAGTATGGTGAATAATGTGGATGAGGATACACTGTAATGATTTTATTTAACAGAAATTGCCATACCAAAAGCAATGTGTGACATGGAACGTTGTCATGATGGAGGGTGAAAGAAAGAGACTCATGAAAGAAGACTTCCAGAACTGCTTCAGAAAGGGGCAAGAATGATGGGATAAGTATGTTTAAAGTGAGGGGGAGTCTAATGAAGGGGATTAATGGCAATATGTCTTTTACTATATACATTTTTTAATTTAAACATACGCCATATTTTGTGATCACATCTCGTACCTCATATTAACTCTGTAACTTTGGGCACATTACTTAACCTCACTGGACCTCTATTCCATCATCTATATGAGACTATTCATAGTGTCATCATTTAGGGCTGTCAAGTATAAATATAACACACTTTGAATAGTACCTGGAACTTGGTTAGCACCATATGTGTGCTTGTTATATAGGTAGATTCAGCAGAGGGGAATGGCCAGGCTCCCTGTGAGTAATCATGGTGTGTTTTCCTCCCAAGAGAACAATTAGTTGTGCTAGCTATAGGCACTTCTTAGTAGATGCTTACAGGGCAGAGACCAATGCCCAAAGAAAGGTGAAATGAGCTTTCGACATCACTATCTAGAGGAGATAGTAGATGACAATATATAGACCAGATACCCCTTCAACACTACTATAATTTTTTTAAAGATTTTATTGGGGAATTGGGGGAGGGGAAGAGTGTTGTCCTTCAATCTCAGCTGTGGAGGGTGCAACAAGGTCAGCTCCAAGTCCAGTTGTGCTGCTCAGCTCAAGGTTCTGAATTCAATTAGTTGCGGGTGGGCATAGCCACCATCCCATGCAGGAGTCGAACTGGCAGTCTTGTTGTTAGCAGCGTGTGCTCTATCCCCTGAGCCACCCAAGCTGCAGCTCAGCTCAAGGTGCTGAGTTCAGTCAGTAGTTGTGGGTGCCCACCATCTCAAACAGACAACCTTGTTGTTAAGAGCACATGCAGTCACCAGCTGAGCCATCCTGCCACCTGTTGGAAGCTCAGCGGCACCTCAGCTCATGTGCAGCTCACTAGCCCATGTGGGAATCACACCCATGACCCTGTTGCTCAGAGCTCACACACTTAAGCAAGCTCTTAACCAACTGAGCCACTTGGCCGGCCCCAACACTACTATGAATTTACATAAACTTCTCACTATACCAAGATGCCACACAAGGAAAAATAAACAAGAAACTTATTTTAAAGAAATATGAGCATTTATTGAAAAACTGAGCATTTATTCTAAAGAAAAATAGTCAGAACAAGTTTTCCCACCTTCTTTACCTCACCAGGGGCATTTATGGATAAAATGAGAAATGAGATTAATTATAGTTGTAAAAAAAGCCTTTATCTAATTATTTTATCTTTTCATTCACTTATGTGGTACATCTGACTCATTGCATTAAATTCCAACCCCATAAAAATATCGTTTTGCTTCTCTATTTTGTTAAATTTGTTTTGCTTTTAGTCAATCAATACTAAAAGCACAAGTACTATTATGAGTCATAGCAGTGCAACTTTGTTTGTTTGTTTGTTTGTTTGTTTTCTTAACAAATTGTGCTCTTGATTCTTTAAATATTTCAGAATTACACTTTGGACCTATTGCTTCATCCCTGGCCCCACCTATATCAAACAAGTTGACCCAAATCCATTACATGACTCTTCACTTTAATTTCAAACTGAATATGGAATCTTGAAAAACAAGAATTTCATAAACTTTAAAGAAAATGTTTTAGAGAAGGGGGAGAGACTGCATAAGTAAAACTTCAATGGCATCACAAATTTTATGTACCTACAGTGCTTTTATATTTTTAGATAGACTAGGACAATTAGAGTTACCTATGATTGTCCATACTTAGCTCTTCAATAGTTTGAATTCAATACTGATGAAATAGTTACTATGTACTGTATAAAATTCTCTAGAATGTTATTAAAATTAATANGATGACTCTGGCTAGAGATTTGTCAATTTTGTTTATCTTTTGTTTATCTCAAAAAACCAGCTCTTGGTTTCGTTGATCTTTTGTATTGTTTTTCTGGTCTCTATTTTGTTTATTTCCGCTCTGGTCTTTATTATCTCCTTCCTTGTACTCCCTTTGGGCTTATTTTGCTGTTCCTTTTCCAGTTCCATGAGGTGTAAGGATAACCTGTTGATTTGAGATTTTTCTTCCTTCTTTAGGTAGGCCTGCACTGCTATGAACTTCCCTTGTAGGACTGCTTTCACTGCACCCAGAGATTTTGGTTTATGGTGTTTTCATTTTCTTTTGTCTCAAGGTATCTTTTGATTTCCTCCTTGATCTCATTTTTGACCACTAGCTATTTAGTAGCATGTTATTCAGCCTCCATGTATTTGTGTGCTTTTTATAATTGATTTCTAGTTTCATAGCATTGTGGTTGGAGAAGACACTTGATATGATTTCAATCTTTTTAAATTTATTGAGACTTGTTTTGTGGCCTAACATGTGGTCAATCTTGGAAAATGTTCCATGTGCACTTGAGAAGGTTGTATATTCCGTAGCTTTGGGGTGAAATGCTCTAAAAATATCAATTAAATCTAGCTGGTCTAAAGTGTCATTTAAAGCCACTGTTTCCGTGTTGATTTTCTGTCTGGAGGATCTGTCCATTGGTGACAATGGGGCGTTGAAGTCCCCTACTCTGACAGTGTTACTGTTGATCTTTGTCCTTATGTCTGTCAATATGTTTTTTATATATTTAGGGGCTCCTATGTTAGGTGCATAGATGTTTACTAGGTTTGTGTCCTCTTGTTGGATCGATCCCTTTATTATTATGAAGTGCCCTTCTTTGTCCTTTATTATGTTCTTCAATTTAAAGCCCATTTTAGGTATGGCCAAGTGACTCATTGGTTAAGAGCTGGCTTGGGTCGCCAGAGAGCCCTGGTTCAGATCCCGCATATGAGAGCCAGTGACACTGCCCTCTACAGCTAAGAGGCTGAACAACAGCTCAACCTGGAGCTAGGCTGCCTTGAGTCGCCAGCGCGGTGTAAGCTTCAGCCTCTTCTGCAGTGGGTTGCCATGGGCTACCGTGTGTAACCAGCAGCCAGTGTGAGTGGCCAGCACCCACCGTGAGCAGCTGTCCAGAAGCCGATGACTGATCTGCCTCACCCGGGAAGAGTGCAATGATGGTGCCAACTTGGGCCAGTGAAGCAACGTCCTCCACAACTAGACTGAAGAACAAAAGGACAGCA
>NW_017731705.1:1575164-1616045 GCF_001890085.2 Hipposideros armiger
ACTGAAGAACAAAAGGACAGCAACTTGTCTGTTCCCCTTCTCCCAATTCCCCAGCGCTGTTCCCATCCCCCAATTCCCCAATAAAAATCTTAAAAAAAATAATAAAGTCCATTTTATCTGATATAAGTATCACTACTCCAGTTTTTTTTCTCAGTTTCATTTGCATGACATATTTTACTCCATCTCTTTACTTTCAGTCTGTATGTGTCTTTTGATCTGAGGTGAGTCTTTTGTATACATCATATGCAAGGGTGTAGCTTTCTTATCCACTCGGCCACCCTATGTCTTTTGATTGGAGCATTTAATCCATTTACATTTAATGTGATTATTGATAGGTGCGTAGTTATTGCCATTTTGTTATTTGTGTTCCTGGTCTTCGTTAGTAAGGTTGGTTTTTTTTCTCTTTCCTCTGCTTAAAGAAGCCCTTTTAACGTTTCCTGCAATACTGGCTTGGTGGTAATGAATTCTTTTAGCTTGTTCTTTTCTGGAAAGCTCTTTATCTCACTTTCAATTTTAAATGATAACCTTGCTGGATAAAGTAATTTAGGTTATATGCCTTTGTTTTTCAACATTTTGAAGACCTCCTGCCACTCCCTTCAGGCCTGCCAAATTTCTGTAGAAAAGTCGGCTGATAATCTTATGGGGGTGCCCTTGTATGTAACTTGCTGCCTGTCCCTTGCTGCTTTTAGGATTCTGTCTTTGTCTTTAACTCTTGCCATTTTTACTATAATGTGTCTTGGTGCTGGCCTGTTTGGGATCATCTTGGTTGGAACTCTCTGCACTTCCTGGGCTTCTATGTCAATCTCCTTTGCCAGGTTAGGGAAGTTTTCAGGCATTATTACTTCAAATATGTTCTCAATCCCTTGCTTTCTCTCTTCTCCTTCTGGTATTCCTATGATGTGCATGTTGTTGCGTTTGATGTTGTTGCCCAGCTCTCTTAAACTATTTTCAATGTTTTTTATTCTTTTTTCTTTTTCTTGTTCCACTTGGAAGTTCTCTGCTATCTTGTCTTCTAAGTCACCGATTCGATCCTCTGCTTCATCCAATCTGCTAGTAATTCCATCGAGTTTGTTATTTAATTCGTTAATTGAGTTCTTTAATTCTAGCTGGTTGTTTTGTTTTTCATGATTTCACTACTCTCCTTTGAATTCTCATTAATTTCCTTGAACATTCTAATAATCAGTGTTCTGAACTCTGTCTCTGATAGGTTGTTTACCTCTATTCCCTCTAGTTCCACTGATTCAGGTAGTTTCTTCTGTTCTTTTATTTGGGATGTGTTTCTTTGTTTCCCCATTCTGGCTTACTCTTTGTGTTTGCTTCAATGTAAGAGGTAGACCCTCTAAGTATCTCAGTCTTTTCTGGGCGGACTTATGTGGTATGTGTCCTTTATATTTGAATTACTCTGGGTGGGAATCATTTTTTTTTTAAGATTTTTATTGGGGAATTGGGGGAAGGGGAACAGACAAGTTGTTGTCATTTTGTTCTTCAGTTTAGCTGTGGAGGACGTTGCTTCACTGGCCCAAGTTGGCACCATCATTGCGCTCTTCCTGGGCGAGGCAGATCAGTCACCAGCTTCTGGACGGCTGCTCACGGCGCTGCTGGCCGCTCACGCTGGCTGCTGGCTACACACGGTAGCCCATGGCAACCCACTGCCACAGGGGCTGCAGCCTACACCGTCGCCGGCGACTCAGGGCAGCCCAGCTCCAGGTTGAGCTGTTGTTCAGCATCTTAGCTGTGGAGGGCAGCATCACTGGCCCTCATATGTGGGATCTGAAGCGGGGCCCTCTGGCATCCCAAGCCAGTTCTTAACCATTGCACTACTCGGCCGGCTCTGGGTGGGAATAATTTTTGAGGCCAGCCTTTGAGGTTCTTTTTGACCCCAGAAGGACTTTTCTTGGCACTCTCCTTCTCTGGTTCTCTCTGATAAATCAGCTGGCTGATGATTTAGCTGACTGCTCTCTTATCTTAGAACTACGTCTGCTCTTAATTACTTGCCCCTGAATCTCCACTGTTTTCAAGAACATTTAAACTTCCCTTCACTATTTTACATAAAGTTAGTTCCTCTGGGAAGAACACTGGCTCTCTCTCTCTCTCTCTCTCTCTCTCTCTCTCTCTCTCTCTCTCCACACCTTATAAATTCATTTTACCTTGAGCATAATCTCTGAGCCTCTGCTCCCAGGGCTGGAAGGGGTAACCACTGACCTTCTCAGCATGTCAGTCTCTGGAAGCTCCACCTTGACAGTGAGCTAGTGTGAACATAAAGAGGTCCCCAGTGTCCTTGGTCTGTCATGCCCCTGGTAAAGCAACTGCCCTATGAGTAGAGGCTGGCTGAAGGAAGAAAACCCCAGCTTCTTAGCTATACTCACCAGGAATTTAGTTTTTATAACTCATCATTGAAGAAAATGATAATTGTTGAAGACCTTCCATTTCCAGTGAGATACTGTATTCCTTGATTGGGAGCTGGAGCTGTGAGGAGAAGGCGAGCCATCTTGGCAACACAGAAGTCTGTGGAACTCCTGTGGAGCTGAACTGGTGTGGGGTAAATGAGGGGATGGGTTGGGTCTCAAATGCCCCAGGTTCTTGCTGTTCTTACTGATATTAAGTAGATTTTTTTGAATAAATGTTTATGCCAAATTCCAGAGACTTTAAATGGAAGTTATTTTTTATAATTTTCACCAGTTATGGTTATTTCAGAGGGGAATGGGCCTATGGGACTCCTTATATACACTCTCCAGGTGTTGACATCTGGCCACTGTTTTTAACTGTGGGGCTGAGAAGTAGAAGTGATCTGTGTAGATCTATAAAAGGAGGCAGACACACAGAAAAAGGAAGAAATAAGAAACAGAAAAAAACATTTCTCTGGGGTCCCTATGATTTTCTAATCCCTAGCTTTAGTCTATGAGATTAACTTGCATTCTTGCAACTGTGTCTGTGGGACAGGATACATACTGAAATCACATCACCCATTTTTTTTTTGGCTGGGATTAATGTTATTTGTGGTCAAACAAAGGTGCTCTAACCAAGTAAATAATTTATGAGTTAAACCACAGAAGTTTTGAAAGCCAAGTAGTGAGGGTGTGGATTTGAGGATGTCATCACCAACAGCGATTTATTTATGAAATTTTTTTTATAACAACTTAAACTTCCTCGAGTTCCAACAGAATTCTACTGAGAATGGCTACTCATGAGGTCTATGACCTTAGAAATCTTCTTGCCACTGTTTTCCCGTCTGTAAAATAGATATAGTAATCACACCCACTTAATGAAGCTAAGCTAAGATATATAAAGTGGTTTTAACAATGTCCAACATAGTAAGCATTCACTTTAAGTCTAAAATTCCTTAAGGAAAACTTTGGGGAAAATTTTCTTAGGACTTGGAACAGTTATAATAATAATAATAAAAAAGTAGCGTAACTGCATTAATACACTGATAATATCATTTCTTTATAAGTTTTGTTTTACAGTGATTAAATCATTTAATCAATTTAATTCTGTTTAACTAGATCCAAGGCAGGGGCCTCTTCTCCCATACTGTTTGTTACTAAACACTGAGTCCATTGTAAAATCCTCATGGTAATTTCATTTATCTAAAAAATATCTGGTATTTTAATTATAATACAATTAAATGACTTATTTGTACCTGTTTGACTACATTGAACCCCATTTAATCATATCAGTTTAGCATTTACCAAAGGATAACTAGCCAAAAGATATAGCTACATTGTCAAACCATAGTCTATTCTGATAAAATGGAACTGTAGTTAAGTTGCCAAGAGAAAATATCATTATTCTAGAAGATGTCAGTGCATAGTTACACTCTGGGCAAATTATTGTTATCCTAAACATAGACAGTTTTAAAATCTGACAAGTTATGCAGTTACATCAGTAAAATACATGATAGATTTTATTATTTTTTCACTGAAATTTTTCAGTTACTCAGTCATATCAAGTAAGAATGTGTCAGAATGTGTAAGAATGTGTAAGAGTGAGTGAAACATAAAATTTGAAGAAACTTTTACTGTTTATAACATGCTATTACATACACAAAACATTGTTTCATAGACAACTGTGAAACCTTTATCCATATACCAGGTTTAGGATGAGGTTTGCTCTTTTTTTTTTAAAGATTTCTATTAATTAATAAGATACGGAGATGGGGGAAGGCTGGATACAACAGCAGCAAAATGCATATTGTTTATTTTAGTAAACTTTAGTCTTTAACTCTTGTTTGCCATTGTGATAATTTTCTCCATAATCTTAAAAGGAATTACAAATAAAACTGTTGAAAATTTAAAAATAATGTGTTAAAACTTGTATTTCTTTTTTCAACATAAAAATTCATGGAAAAATTTATAATGCTAGCTCAGTGTTAATTTGAAAGGATGTAAAATGCATTAAAATATATTTAGAATAGGATAGAATAGGATGCTTTTTGCTTACCTTACCTAGATACTGTAAATATAGGCATGCATTAAGAGTATTGATTAAAGACAAAGAAAAATGTATACTTTGTAATTTTAGAGGTATCAAATTATCCAAATGAGCACCAAATCCCTTCACTTCCATAATGCAAATAATTTTACAGCATATTTTCTGTGTCTTTATATCATCTATTTTCTCCTTTGAGAATGGAGGAAACAGATTATAAATCAAGCAAATAACTTTTGCATGATAGATTATGAAAAATATTTGATCTTTTGATCTTGAAACCACATAGCCAAAGTGCTTTTACTTCCTGGCATGAGTCCCAGACTCCAAGTGTCATTCAAGGGAAATATTTTCATGATATAGTGTTTGGTATTTTACATCTTTTTATAAATCTCTCCCTTTTTTTAAATTATTGGATTTCTTATAAGTTTTCTTACAAGTAGCTGCAGAATGTTGCAAAAAGAAAAAAATGAAACTAATGAAAACATGATTTCCTCAGGATTTAGCTGTAAAAATAGCAAAAACATTGTAAAAAGGGAGAGAAAACTAAAATGAAACAGGTATCAGAATTGCTCACCTTTACTAGTAGCTATGCACAAAGGTTTATATTCAGTCCCTGAATACAATGTCTGCCTCCATATCTGTGAACATGATGAATACTTAACAAACCCACAGCAACAAGACCAGAATAAAAACTGTGTTAATATTTGCACAAGCAGAACTGCCCAAGGATTTTACTATCCCAGGGCTAACCCCAAAAATAGAGCACAAATGTTCTTTTAATTATGACATCTAAAACTTCCAGTAACTTTTCACACTTGAAAAATGAAAAACTAAAGACACTAATTTGTATCAGTTCATTTATTGCCATTTTAAATATCATTTGTTCATGCTGCAATCCATAAAATTATAAGATAGTAAATGAATAGTCATGTTAACAACTATATTTAACAAATATATCTACTCTGGGCATGGAGCAAATCTGCTTGTACATTCCAACTTAAAACTCACAATGTAAAATACTCTGCAAGTATAATGTGAACAGTCCTTCTTGTTCTTTAATGCATAATATTTGATATAGTATATTTTAAATTCATGTATAGGCGAATTACTTTAATTATATAAGACTATCAAATTTATTGAGAAATTACATGAACTTTGCTCACATTAAGTTATAAAATATTCAAATAAAAACATTTGGGGAAAAACTTCATTGATCAATATAAATGTATAAGTCTTAAATACTGACTAGTTTAAGAATAATACAAATTAGCTCATTTATTTTTAGATAAAATATGTATTTTTTATATTGCAGATTTGTAGAATAAGAATTTGGGAGACAAGAAATATAATCTCAAGTTTCTATCTACCTCAGTAGCCAACTGATTTGCCTCTATAAATGTCAGTTTCTTGACGGGGTGATTTAAAAACTGTATGCTGCCTACTTATATAAACAAATTATTTTTGGTATCAGAAATGCCATTGTAGTCACATCTTTCAATTTTAAGTTACAAGACAACTCTCTCTCTAAAATTATCTCTTCATGAGGTGTCTTTGGTCATATTGCAAAGGAATCGTGCATTGTCAAGGAGTACTTGGGATGCACAGCAATGTATGAGGCAGATAAACTGCAATATTTTTTAAGGTATAATAAGGTTAAGAAACTAAAATTCTCATGACCCAGTTGAGAAAGCCAAAATCTGTAGAGCAAGCAAAACTCATGGCTTGGTGCATAGGGCTTTTGGACTTTACTAGGAGAGACGGAAATGCTGCTTGCTAGAGGAATTATACTCTGAGAGGCATGAACCAATCAATATCTCTTAGAGAGAAGTAATTTTGAGTGCACTTGCCATTCATACGCATCTGGGAAATCAGAAGCAGGTCACAGAGCAGGAAAGAAATACCACAAACACTAAATTAAGAGGAGATTGAGGGGGTTCTCAGAAATAATTAGTAGATTGCACACAGTCAGTGGAAGAGGTGACTTATTCAGGCAGTCAGGAATTTCTGGGAGCTAAATTAGTGGCCTCTGAGACCTTGAGCATGACCAAATTTTAAACCCCTGACCAATTCTTTTTAATCCTTGTTTCTGGTTCTTAAAATAAGTACGGTCTGCATCAGTGAAAGTCCTGGCAGGAAACAGAAGGCACACTTAGCTGGGATTTAGAAGAGAAGTTAATGAAAGACTAGATAGATGATATAGATAGATAGATGATCTATCTATCTATATCATCTATCTATCTATAATCTATCATCTATCTATTTAGAATATACATACAGAGGATGCCAAAAATATATACACATTTTAAGAAAGGAAAAAACTGTATTAAAATTCTCATACTCAATGTATACCGATAACAAAATATGAATACAAGTCACATTTGACTTCTGCAATTACAAGAGGTGCTCAAAGTGGTTACCATCAGCATCCAGACACTTCTGATTACATCGAACTACTGCTTGAGCAACGTTGACCAAAGTGTCCACTTGTATACATTTTTTGGCACCCCTGGTATATATCAACAGTTTTCCAGGGGCTAGCAGCTGCAGGAAGCCACCCATAGGCCTGAAGGGGAAGGAGAGAAAACTGTGTTGCCAGAGTGAGCTGCGAGACACACCATGGACATGGAGTTGCTTCGCAAGAGTTTTAGGTCAGCTTACAACCACTGCTAAAACAAGCAGTGAGGAAATGAGGAAGGGCTGAATAAGGGAGGCAATGGCGGTGAAATATCCTAAATTCTGTCCTCAAACACTCAACGCTTTTGTCTGTGCTCCCCCCCACCCCCTCCCCTTTGCCAAATCCAATTGGAAGCCAGAGGGCAACAGAACCTGAGTGATGCAATTTGTACAAATCAATCTCTCAGAGGCATAGAACAGGGCAGAGGTGGCAGAGAATAGTGTGATGAGAGGGTGGAGATAGAGGTGGGGATAAAGGTATTCAGTCCAATGAGACTAATCTTTTTCAATCATTAGGTAGTTGAGTCACAACTTGATTAAAAGAGTGGGCTTTATATTGATTTCCACTCTACTATATCAATTTAGTAAGAGTCCAAAAAGAATGACATTAACTATAAATTTTACTATCGATAAGAAATAAGAAATTTAATTCTTGGAAAATTAATATACCAAGAATTAAGTATATATGTAATATCACAATTTATTTCTTAGATATAATGTATGTATATTCATATACATATATGCTTAATATAACAAGAATGAAATTTTATGATATATGTGTCTATATATACATGTATAGCATAGCTATATGTATATCTACATCAAGTTTCCTTTAAACTACTTTTTTCAACATGTTTTATCCCTGATGGAAATCTCTTTGAAAAAACAGAGTCCATTGTAATTGACTCCTAGGGTCAAATGCCTTTGGATTTTGTATAAGGTCAAGCACCTTATCTAATGTAAGCATTAGCACAGGGCCAAAAAAGCCTCTAATAGTAGATGAAAATAGTTTCCAAGGGCCTGAAAGGTAGGGACAAGCACTAATGATTCATTCTGCTAAAGATTGATGATGTTTGTAAAGCAAAAGAGATTTATTGACTTATTTATTGATTTGATTTATTGGTTTGGAATGATTTTTTTTCCCCGAGAAGCATTCATGAATGTGCCACAAATACAATCAGAGAAAATGCAGTGTCTGCAGCTTGGAGAGTGAGGCTGAGCAGGCAGCTGCGAGTGAAGAGGACTTAACGAAGAAGAATGATTTTTGCAGCAGAGATATATTACCCAGCACAGCACTGTTCTGAGTCAATAATGATGACTAACCAAGACGGGATGAGAATTAGAGTAGCAAATGATGCCTGTGGTGTGAATACAGTGAGGAAGAAGGGAAAGGCACCATGTAATTATAGCTGTTTTATTTTTTCCCCAACTATGGAGTATTATAGAATAAAAATTGGTGAATGGTGAGGAAGTTACACAAAAGAAGCCAAATCAATAACATTTTTTTTGTTTGAATAGATATCTAGATTGCACACATTTACATTCTACATGAATAAAGCAATGTAATTTACAAATAATATAAAATGTATATATTATTGATGACTCAGGTAGAGTTGACTGCAAGAGTTCATGGTAGCAAAAAAAAAAAAGAGGGCCGGCCGAGTGGTGCGTTGGTTAGGCACTGGCCTGGGATGCCAGAGGGCCTCCGGTTCAGATCCCACATATGAGGGCCAGTGACACTGCCCTCTACAGCTAAGATGCTGAACAACACCTCGACCTGGAGCTGGGCTGCCGTGGGTCGCCGGTGACGGCATAAGCTGCAGTTCCCTGCTGCAGTGGGCTGCCATAAGCTACCATTTGTAGCTGGCAGCCAGCGTGAGCAGTCAGCAGCCACCGTGAGCGGCCGTCCAGAGGCTGGCGACTGATCTGCCTCGCCCGGGAAGAGCTCAATGATGGTGCCAGCTTGGGCCAGTGAAGCAACATCCTCCAAAACTAGACTGAAGAACAAAAAAATAACAACTTGTCTGTTTCCCTTCCCCTGACTCCCCAGTGCTGTTCCCTTCCCCCAATTCCCCAATAAAATCTTTAAAAAAAGAAACTGATTCTGGACAACTGGTTCTAGAAAAGGAATTCATTGCAAATATACTGAATAGCTCATAGGACCTTTGGAGATCCAAGAGCCAGATTTGGAGGCCACACAACCCAAAATAATTCCAAAATCTTGCTGCAGATCTGATTAGCCACAGACACAACTGCACTGCCTCTGGAAACCAGATGATGCCTATTTGCTTCATGGAAACTGCTGAGACACAATCATAGGAACTGCCTCTAGGAATGCAGCCACTGATGAGACTGGCCTCCCTATTTAGCTGCAATCACTCCAGCCATCTGTCACCAGAAAACGTTTTGTAATGGCTCTTCTTCTTTAGGTCACTAGCTTCTGTTTCAGAGTCAGTGTGTGATTGGCACAACCTTAGTCGGGTGTTTGTACTTTAACTCAGAGCACAGGGAATGTAAGGATCCAGTATATTTGGCTTCTACAGGACACTGGGTATGCCTCATTAGTTGGACAATTATTCAAACACGTTGTGGAGATTCAGATGGTGGGTGGACAAAAAGAACGGCAAATGGCCTTTGAAGCAAATAAGTAAATAGAGCTAAAATACCCCGGGGCATGACTGTTCTTCATGCAAAAGGCCTTAGAAGCCCTATACTACGAAGATCACCATTACGTTGTGGTTCTTACCATCAAATATATATAGAAGAATAGAATTACTATTGCAGTCTGGATTTTCTAAGCAGGTTCAATGGTTTTGCTAAGTGACCTAATCAATCATTGGCTTTTAAAACATAGATTGATTAAAGTATAATAATAGTTGTTTCATCACTTACTATTACCTGATTTGGGTATTCTATTCCACTCAGTATAAATGCCACATAAGCTAATTTTTGCAATTCCATTTTTAACCCTCACCCTTTAGTGTCTACTTCTTTTCTGAAAGGAAGCAAACTCACATCTGTCCTGTAGTGCCATAATTATTGCTGCATCTTTGATCTACCATTGTACCACTCTCTAGTCAATCACATTTTAAAATGTGTGTAAGACATTTGTCTCTACTTCTTGTCTTTCAATGAGACACTTCTGAACACCTTGGAACTTGACAATTTCACTTATCACTTCATTGCATATATTTTGGGGGGAGTAAATAATAACCATCATAATGGTGAATCCAGTGGGTTTTTCAGTCTTCTTCTTCCACTACAATCTTCATCATTTTTGTTTTTAATGCTCAGTTCATCATGGATTTTTGTTTCCTTTGGTTTCTATATTGCCTTTTATTTATGTTTGCCTTCCTACCTTTGTGTTCGCTAATGTTTGGCTCCTTTTCCTCTGCTTTTCTCCCAAATGCAAATATCTTCTCAACTTCTAATCTTTATTCTCTTCTCCATGTTACACAGTCACCTTTGGTCATTCATTTCATAGAGGAGTTTATAGCGTCATTAACAGTCTAATTGAAGTGTGTCATTCCCTAATATATATCTTTATTCTTAATCTCAACTCCTGTTCCATTTCCATAAGCATTGCAAAAAAAGTATTTCTAAGGTCAAATTCATCACATTTTCTCCCAAACCTGCTATTTCTGAGGATTTAGTATCATAGACACTTTAAAGCTTGAGAGAACTCTGATTGCAGGACAGTTGCTCCAAGTACCCATCTATTGAATCTTAATCTCACTCTCCCACAGCCAAGAATAGCGTGTTTGTGATTGTTATGTATGTTAAAATTTCCATGAATACAAAACTTTTAAATGCTTGAAAGGGAACATAGAATGATAGCAATTTGAGGAATAGAAGCTGACTGGGCTTATTACCTATCAGCAAAAACACAGCATTTTATAATTTATGTGTTTCATATATAAATACATGCATATTTCATATTATATAACTATCATCTTCATTGTCTTTTTATTCAACTTTTTCATGAGCTAAGTGATGCCATGGGTCCCTCTGTCTTTAAAGAATTTTCAGTTATAAAATTTCAACGTTTCCAAATACGAGTGCCACATCAGAAAGAATTTTTGTTGCTGGTCAGCATTTTATGGTATTCAGTTTATTTTGATTCTAGAAAAATCCCCTAATTCTCTTAGAGACGGTTCCTTTTCATCACTGTCTTTATTCATTCAAAATAGCACACGAACAACCACATCCCAGGCATAAGCATACTGCTGCCATGCACCTTTCTGCTGAGCACCATACTTTTGTTTGCCTTCTGACTGAAGGACAAAACATAATACTCCATATTATGTCAGTCTACTAGATGATTTGTAATCCTAGACATTTACAATATTTTCAAGGTTTTTATAGGCTAAACCAGCCAAAGCATAACATTTCAGCTATGGTATCAATTTTGTAAAGCTAGACCTGTCTGAAATAAACAAAAGATAGTGATCAAGCACAAGTTCAATTAAGAGGGTGATCATCTTCTGTTTTAATAATTGCATATACCAACTAATAAAATTCAAATATTCTATTTCTTAAATCTTCAGGGATTAGTCGGTGAACTGCTCTGTCACAGCCCAGCAACTGAGATGAAGCATGAAAAATGGGAACTTGTGAGAACGAAAAATGTGCCATTTCATTCTACTTGTATGATAAATTTTAGAGGCAAAGGTTTTAAGTATATTTTCTTAATAATGAACATGAGAACAATGTCATTGTTACTAATATTTCAGAGCTGAAATTCTCAGTCATTGATTAATAGTCATGTATAATTTATCAGACAGAATGTGCTGACACATGCACAAGAATAGATGTTATGAATTTGATCAATTCTGTTAGATTTTTATGTTGAGAAGCCCACATTCCTCCAACAGATAAAAACAGAAGATCTCCAGTGGGATTCAAACACTAGTTTTAGGTAAAGAAAGTTAGTGACTATGCCTTTCATCTCATTTTTGTTTAGTTTCCCTGGGATAAAAAAATAAACATTGGGTTCTGGATAGTTTCTTTTTTCTTTCTCTCTTATTGCAAGATAAACATAGTTTTGTGCATTTAAACTATGAGCAGAGGCTGATGGCCAAATGGGCAGTGGCACTGGAAAAAATGCGAGGGGGTTCTCTCTCTCTCTAAGAATAAAATTTCTTTGGAAATTAATGTAAAAGTCTTCCTTAGCTATATCCATACATTAATCATGTATTTAGAATGTTAGTAATATAAAAAGACAAAAAAGAAAAATAGATATTGTTGTTCCACCCAACGAAATTCCCACCTTACTCCCATTAACTTCCATTAAAGTAAATTTGCATTGTTGTTATTTTTATGTCTTTTGTACTTATTTTCTAATTTCAAATAATGGGCATCTAACTCTTTATCAAGGCATATTATCAAAACCATTGACTTTCCTTTATAAAATATTGGGAATTTAGCCTCTTACACTAGTCTCACGTATTCATTATATGCTTCCCCCAAATTTTGCTGATTATATTTTCCTTTAAGCTATTTTAGTCCTGAGTTTTATGACTTCAAATATAATTAAACCTCAATTTATTGATCCAGCAACTTAATTTTTTTATTATTTATTTATTTATTTATTTATTTATTTATTTTAAAGATTTTATTAGGGAATTGGGGGAGGGGAACAGCACTGGGGAATTGGGGGAAGGGGAACAGACAAGTTGCTGTTGTTTTGTTCTTCAGTCTAGTTGTGGAGGATGTTGCTTCACTGGCCCAAGCTGGCACCATCATTGAGCTCTTCCCGGGCGAGGTAGATCAGTCGCTGGCCTCTGGACAGCTGCTCACAGTGGCTGCTGGCCACTCACACTGGCTGCTGGCTACACACGGTAGCCCATGGCAACCGACTGCATCAAGGAACTGCAACCTACGCCTTTGCCAGCGACTCACGGCAGCCCAGCTCCAGGTCGAGCTGTTGTTCAGCATCTTAGCTGTAGAGGGCAGTGTCACTGGCCCTCGTATGTGGGATCCAAACCAGGGCCCTCTGGCATCCCAAGCCAGTTCTTAATCAATGCTCCACTCGGCTGGCCCTTGAACCAGCAACTTTAAACACAACATCTAATGAAGTTTGAGTAAAGTAGAATTCAGAATCTTCCAACTCATTCACCATCCATCCACCATTTGTGTGTGTGTGTGTGTGTGTGTGTGTGTGTGAATGTTGTAGGTAGGGAAAAAGAAGTGTCTCCAAAAAGATGTAACTTCCTAATTCTCGAAATCTGTGAATATTACCCTATATGAAAAAAGAATATTACCTTATACAACAAAAGATATGATTGAGATAGGGATCTTGAAAAAAAGAGTTTATGTTGGATTATCCGGGTGGGTCAAAATGTGATAATATGTATCCTTATAAAACAGAGGAAGAGAGAAATTAGACAGACACACACAAAGGAGAAGCCTACTTGGAGGGATACAGCTGTAAACCAAGGAATGCCAACAACCACCAAAAACTAGAGGAAGCAGGAAGAATTCTGCCCTAGAACTTTTGAAGGGAGTGTGGCCCTGTCAACATCTTGATTTTAAATTCCTGGGCTCCATATCTGTGACTGAATACATGTCTGTTATTTTAAACCACAACCATAGGTCTGTCCATTTTAAACTACATGTCTGTTGTTTGAAACTTGCTGTTTAAGCCATAGGAAACTATAAATTTCCTGTGGTTGCTTGTAACAAGTTACCACAAGTAATAAATTACTTGTAATTTGTTACAAGCAACCACAGGAAATTTATACAGTGAGCAATAGCTTTGATTCTGTGTTGTCAAGTCTTATGATAGTCTGCTCTTAGGTATAAATTAGATTTTTTGTTTTACTTTATTTTGAAATTAATTTTATAAATTATAGAATGTTTCAAATATTATATAATATAAATATCATTGGGAGCAAGCACTGTGACCAGACTCACAGGAAGAAAAATGTCATTAAAATTAGGGTACCTGAAAGATTTTTAAAAAATCAATTATTTTGTCTTTTATTTACTCTAATAATTTTTCAAAATAACTTCATATTTCAATTTATTTTGTATTTGGACCATCACTTTACTGTATAGCTTCTTCTTTCCAGGTCATTTCCCTCTTTCCATTCACTAAATCAGTACTGCCATTACCACATTAATCAGGTAATTGGGTAATAAAATCCACTTTATTATTAAAGATATTCTTCTTAGAGTCCTTTGATGTCCTGTTCTGCATTAGACATTAGAATGAGTGCTTCTTAGGCTGCTAAACAGCTGTCATCCTAGGCAATTTTTGTTTGTTTGTTTTTGAATTCTTGGATTAGTTCACTGTTTCTTACCTCAGATCTGTCTTTTTATATTAGTCCATTTTATGTTTTCTGACATTTCTTAATTTTTTATCAAATGATTTTTTTTAGAAATACTTAAAATTTTTGTATATCTTTATTCAGCTCTGCCAATACTCTATTTGTTTGAACTATTATTCAATACTGAATTGAAAGTTATTCTTACTGGGCTGGCTGAGTAGCTTGTTGGTTAAGAGTTGGATTGGGAGTGCGATCTCTGAGCAGCAGGGCCTCCGGTTCGTATCCCACATGAGGGCCAGTGACGCTGCGCCTTCTACAGCTAAGATGGTGAACAATAGCTCGACCTGGAGCTGGGCTGCCGTGAGTTGCCAGTGACAGCATAGGCTGCAGTGGGGCTGCAGTGGACTGCCATGAGCTACCATGAATGGCAGGCAGCCAGCGTGAGCTGCCAAAAGCCTCTGTGAGTGGCTGTCCAGTGGCCGGTGACCGATGTGCCTTAGCTGGGAAGAGCACAATGATGAAACAACATGGGCCAGTGAAGCAACGTCCTCCACAACTAGACTGAAGAACAAAAGGACAGCAACTTGTCTGTTCCCTTTCCTCGATTCCCCAACGCTGTTCCTCTCCTCTAATTCCCCAATTAAGTCTTTAAAAAAAGAAAAGAAAAGAAAAGAAAGGAAAGTTGTTCTTCCTAATAACTTAAAGACTTTTTCTATTAACCCTTAGGATTTAGATTTGATGATGAAAATTCTGACACATATTATGTGTGGCCTTGGCCTTTTTCCTTATTCATGGCCAAGTAATTAATATCCTCTCTTTTGCTATCTCTGGAAGAAGATTTTAAGTGTTTTCCTTTGTGAGAGGGAGGAACTTGTTTTCCCCCCATTATTTAGTATTTTGAATATTATAGAACTATGTCTAGGCATGCATCTATATTTAATTATTTTCTCAGCCTTTCTTGATCTTTGAGAAATTTTCTTCCTTTATTCATTTTTTTAATCTTTTTTCCTTGAAATGCCTATTGGATAGATGTTAATGTTCTGAATTAATTCTAAAAGTTTCTTAAATTTCTGTCTCATTTTTCATAATATAACAGACTTCATCAATTTTATATTCCATCTGTTCCATTGACTGAATTAATTCAAGTGGTGAAGCCAATCAAAGGAATGATGTGCCAAGGCATGAATGGCTACTGTCTGCACCTACCAAGTGGGCACTCAGTTAGGCCTCGGACTAGACATAGAAGGTCCAGTGCTGCACAGTAGATAGGGCTGGGGAACTAGATAGTGAGGACACTGAATTCTAATCAGGAAACACATGGAAATCTATAGTAATCAAAGCCAACATGGTCAGTTAAAGTTTGAAAAATGTAAAGCAACTCATTTCAAAGTGTAGTCTATAGTCTATGTAGGGACTTAATCAAAATGTTCAGGGCCCGCCAAGTGGCTCGGTTGATTAAGAGCTCGCTCAAGAGTGTGAGCTCTGAGCAACAGCGGTTCGTGTCCTGGCCTGAGCTGAGCAGCCGCTGAGCTGTCAACAGGTGGTAGGATGGCTCAGCTAAAAAAAAAAAAAAAAAAAGTTCAAATCCTTTCTATAGTGCTTAAAGTGAAATTCTGTGAATCTCATACCTTTGTGTCTTTGTACAATATGGTATTTCCTAATGATTTACTAAATATCTTGGGAAATTTTTGTATGTATCAGCCCATAATAGCCGGTTGCTAGAATTTGATAATGCTGTAATTCCTGAGAAACATTGGACACCCTGGTCATGGACCCCACCCATACCTCCTTCCGTCTAAAGTGGGTCCTCTTCTCTGAGGTGGTAATATGTGGAAATCCATTCCGATGGATCAAACACTCCATAAGCCCTTTGATACTACTGTTTTCTGAGTCCCTGAGAAAAGAAAAAGCAGACCCATATCTGAAATATGTGTTTATTCCTGTCAGAGTCAATACTGGCCCCTTCAAACAGGGTGCTGTCATGATACGTTGGGGTTTCTGGATATTAGTGTCAGCTTAAACAAACAATTCTCAAAATGTTTGGAAACTCCCTTTTCCAGTGTATAATTACTTGAGTAAATGGTATTAATTATATTTAGACAATAATCAGGATAATTGTTTCCATGTACACTTACCATCTATTGTGGTGTCCTTCCTCTTAGGCATTTGGCCTCTGGATTCCAGGTCAAAAACTAGCTCAGCTCTATAAACTGGGGCAAAGACTGTGGCTTTTTATACTAGGGCAAATACTTTCAGTCTCTTGGTCATTCACTTTTGCTTGAATGTCCATCTATTTTATACCTCTGAACATGTTTTCAGTTAATATGTCCATAACACTTTGCTAGTCAAGCTTCTTGACCATCTTTCTGACCACATGAGGATAATTGTATTCACTCGGTTTCTAACTGCTGCCATTTGCTCATTGCTCTGAGGTCCAATAATCTATCTTCTTTGCTACCAGTGAGACAAGTTCTGTACCCACCTCTCCTACCATTGTTTGGTGCAAAGAAGAACCAGAACTGAGCTTCTTTGTGATGTTTGCACCCTTTTTCCTCATGCATTTCTTCAAATCTTGATACATGCCTGTTCTCCAGACCATCTACAAAATATGGTTATTCCATGGCTTTCTAGCCTTATATAATATATCTACTCTAGCCTTCCCACTTCCGTGATCCTTTTCATAACTTCTTTCTATCATGAAAATTCTTGCATTTCAATTTAGTATGGATCATCACTTTTCCACATGTCCTAGAAGCAAATTTACATCATCTGGAGTTCATGCGAGAGTGTTCTATATCATATTTTAAAAAGTGCTCCTGAATAATCACTCTTTATTCTACTTTACTTTTGAGTTCCCTACCCTTCATCAAAGACCTTCAGAAACCAATCCCATGCTTACCTTCCTTGTTCTTTCTGATTTTTCTGGCTAGGTCTTTGAACTTCTTTAAGAAGATATACTCTCTTTCTTCTATTAGGAACATCACATCTCTGGGTAAGGTTGCTTATAACTTAATACTATATATAAACATAGTAACCATGAAAGGATTTGTGAGCAGATTCTCAGGAGGACCCTAAATATTTGCAGGGAAATCTTCTGAATGATTTTCAAACAAGGGAAGTTCAAGTCCTTAAAAAGACTGTTTAAGTCACTTATGGCCATCTCAGAGAGTTCAAGAAACCCGAGGATTCAAGATTTAAGAGCATCTACACAAATGTCTTCCTCCTATGCCAGTGTCACATTCTTTTCTAACCAGGGCCCTGAGCATGACAGAGAAAACCTGTGTTTGTTGAGATTTTAGTCTCATTTGGAGCTTGTCCCCGTCTTTCAAAATTGCATTCAATTGGTGATCAATTTTTCTCAATATTTTGTTATTTTTCCAGAGAGCCAACTGGGTTTAATAAGATCAATAATAGCCACCTGATTCCCTTGTACTTATAATTTCTATTTCCCCTGTGTTTCTCAAATATCTACTACATTGTGCCAGCTAATTCATTCTTTTCATCCCAATTTACCACTGATAAAATTTAACAGTTTAACCATTGGTCTGCCATTTATGTCAGGAACCAACACATTAATGGGACCAATGATGAGATCTCATTACCAGCCAGAGTATAAGAGATCTAGCTCTAGAGTCTGTCTGAGTTCCTGCTTTCCCAGGCCATTCTTCATACCAACTGCCTGAGGCTTCATCCCCTAGGAAGCAGATTTAGAGGTGGAATTTCGGACACAGGGTGTTTGTTGGAGTTTCCCTGGGATTAACACCTGTAAAAAAGAGGAGAAGAAACCAGAATTGGGCAAAAGGAAAAATTAAATTGCATTGAAAGTTCAATGACAAACTCAGACAAACCCTGGAGTGCTGAAGCAAGAATGACTTTTCTTAAATTAAATTAATTGGGTTGACTTGGTTAGTAAAATTATATAGGTTTCAAGTGTGCATTTCTATAATATATCATTTATATGTTGCATTGTGTTCACCACCCAGAGTCAGTTCTTCTTCCATAGTCATATATTTGATCCACTTTACCCTCTTCTACCACCCCTTCCCCATTACACTTTGGTAACCACTAAACTATTGTCTGTGTCCATGAGTTTTTGTTTCTTCTGTTTGTTTATCTTGTTCCTTTGTTGCTTTCAGTTTTATATCCCATACATAAGGTCTGACAATTATGTTCACAAGAACATCCTAGAAAAAGTGCTACATACCTCATTGCTGAATATCACTACGGTCACCTTTGAAGCATTCCCCCTGAGAAGCTATGTACTGACACCAGTGCCTAGTCCACTCTTCACAGCAATTTTGGAACTCTTTTTCTGGAATGGCCATCAGAGCTGTCGTCGTATTACCTTTGATGTCCTGAATGTCATCAAAATGTCTTCCTTTCAATATTTCCTTTATCTTTGGGTAAAGAAAGAAGTCATTGGGGCCAGATCGGGTGAGTAGGGAGGGTGTTCCAATACAGTTATTTGTATACTGGCTGTAAACCCCCTCACAGACTGTGCCATGTGAGCTAGTGCATTGTCATGATGCAAGAGCCATGAATTTTTGACGAAAAGTTTAGGTCATCTAACTTTTACATGCAGCCTTTTCAGCACTTACTAATAGTAAAGCTGGTTAACTGTGTGTCCAGTTGGTACAAATTCATAATGAATAATCCCTCTGATATCAAAACAAGGTTAGCAACATTGTTGGACAAATTCACAAACTTAATTGCCAGACCTTGTATGAGTGAAGTTATATGGTTCTTGACTTTATCTGTCTGTCATTTTGCTTAGTGCAATAATCTCAACATCCATCCATGTTGTTGCAAAAAATATTTCATCTTTTCTTGTGGCTGGGTAGTATTCCATTGTGAAGAATGACTTTTTATAGTTGTTTCTCATTGGGTTGAGATGACCAGATTTTTAAATTCTTTCATTAATTAAATTTTGAGTGTGACTGCCCTGGGAAGGGGCACGATTTTGGACAAGGTGGTTTCTGCCTCTAGGGCAATCTCTGAAGTGGCTGACAACACATCCAGCAGCTGAGGTAACAAATCCATACATTAATGGTTATTTGCACAGCATATCATAATGTCTACTATATATCTACTGCATATCTGTGACTCCTATCTACCCAAGCCTAATTTAAAATCTTACCCCATTGAAATATCCCCATGCATGCAGTAAGAATCCTTATAATTGTAAAAGTTTATTTGAATCAGTTTGGAAAAGTTTTGAGTTAGTCTTGGTTTAAAATTGATACAAGTATTAGTTTTTCCTTTACTAGTCACTTTAATAATTGTTTGACAAACAATTTGATTATCCTCACAGTTTATGGTAATGCATATTTGCTTTGACATTGTTGTTTTGTTTTGTTTTGAATTTTGCATTTTTGTTTTTTGTCTATGCAGTTGACCGTTAAACAACATGGGTTTAAACAGTGCCAGTCCCCTTATAAATGGATTTAAAAAAATAAATAAATACAGTAAATATATTTTTTCTTCCTTATAATTTTCTTAACATTTTATTTTCTCTAGCTTACTTTATTGAAAAAATATAATATGTAATACAAGTAGCATTCAAAATATGTGTTAATGGATTGTTTATGTTATCAGTAAGGCTTTTGGTTAAGAGTAGGCTACTACTAGTTAAATTTTTTGGGAATCAAAAATCATAACATGGATTTTCATCTTCACGAGTCTTCGGTGCCCCCAACCAGTGCATTGTTCTAGGGTCACCTATAGATTTTCAGTAGTAAACTTGCAGTAGTGTAAGACATGCTTATTTAGTTGTTTTAACTATGTGAGATAAGACAAAATGTTTGGGATTTCTACTTTTGAAAATAGTTCAAGAGTCCTCAGAGAAAATACACTGACAAAGAGAAAATCCTAGGGAAGAATTGGGTTATTGTTCTCTTCAGCTTTGTACTGCTTTTATGGAAATTATTATTTATAATAAAGGTTAAAAAAGTTTATATTTTTGTCAGGGCCAAGAAGAGAAGCTAAATGATTTTTATTTTTAAGAAAAGCAATTTGGGACCCAAATCTCAAGTAATACAAAGTGTTTAATATAAAAATATTTCTATTGTACAGGATGCACTGATTAAAATCTTTCTGAACAGAAGAAAAATGTCAGATTTTGCCACAAAATACTCTCTGTATATATATTTTCTAAAACCAAAATTACAAGTTATGGAAACAGTAATTTACTTGATCTACTTTATATCTCTGTTTCATATATAATTCAAAATATAGACAAAAAGATTTAACTATATTTTTATATTCTATTTTTTAATTAAGAATAACATGTTAATTCTTGTTTGTCTCTGCTTTGACTGATCCATTGAACAACTATATATTAAACATCATAACATGTAAGATGCAGTGTCAGTTTTGGAGAAGGATTCCAAAATGACTTAGATATAGAACTTGAATTCCAGGAGCTTAAAATTTATATGTTAGCTTGAACATGATTAAGTTTGTAGCATAATTCTTCAGTACTAACAAAGACAGAGTGAATTCAAATTATAACAACTTCTCCATGATGATAAGTATGTAAATATGTGCTTAAAGCTTTAAATGGTGACCAGTATGACTATATTTTACAGTAATGTTTTCTATAATTAAGGTATTTTAAATAATGTTCAATTAGTATGAATTATCACACAGTTGTTAGAGAAGTGTTTCTTCATCTATCAATATTCTGAAAAAATTTTATTTAAACGGACATAATGTTAGTTTCCCAAGGTTACTATAATAAAGTATCAAAAACTATGTGGCATAAGAGAAGAGATATTTATTGCCTCACAGCTTTGGAAGCTAGTTGTCCAAAATCAAGGTGCCAGCAGGGTTGGTTCCTTCTGAGAGCTGTGAGCAGGGATCTCTTCCAGGGCTATCCCCAACCTTCTGGTGGTTTGCTGGGAATCTTTGTCATTTCTTAGCTTATAGATGCCATCACCCAGTATCTGCCTTGATCTTCACACGGTATTTTCCATGTATCTCTTCACATAGTTTTCCTTCTGTGCATGTCTATCTCTGTATCATATAAGGATATATGTTATATTGGCTTACGACCCACCTTAACGATCTTATTTTAACTTGATTACCTTTTTAAATGCCCTATTTCCAAATAAGGTCTTTCTGAGGTATTGCAGGTCAGGACTTCAACATATGTTTTTTGAGGATATAATTCAATTCATAACAAATGAATAATAATGAGTATTCAAAACTATAACCACATTTGCAGCTCGAAATTTCAAATAGAAAATTAAATAAAATTATCTATTTTACATAGAAGTTATTATTTGCTACAGTGTTTTAAACTCACAGAAAATTATGTTATATAATTTTTTTAAATGTCCTTTCTGTTCTTGAAAACTTCCTATATTGCTTCATAGTTTGGTCTTTTTGCACATTTTGTTTTTCTGGTTATGCATTAAAACACAAATAGTTTTAAAATCTATACGCCTTTCATCTGCCTTGTCTACTTCTGTATTAAGTTTAAAGAGCTTATTACCCCCAATAACTTTAGATCTAAACAGAAATAAGGGTACACACCTTGCTGGGATGTGTTTTTTTTCCTCTCAATTTGTTTTATATGTTCTATTCTACCAGACTCTTCTTTTTAATCCTCTGTAATATCCATATACACATATTTTGTAGGTATGATTTTTTTATTAAATATGTTTTATTTTATAAGGTAATGGGTTCACAGCTTTGGGTGAACTTTAAAATCACTTGGGAAAGAAGAACTGTTAAGAAGTTTGGTCAAACCTCTTTTTAAATGAATAGTTAGGCCACTATCAGGAAGTAAATTGCCCTAACTTGGTTGTGCAGTTAGTTTTCTGTCTTTTTTTTTCCCAATAGCTTGTGATATTTTGACATTCAAGTTACTTCAGAATGATTTAATCATTTAATAGCCTTAAGACATCCAGAAGGGAAATCAATGTGGTTATTTCATTCCAGGAAAATACTGTTTTTAATAAATGTATAATGTACCATAAGAATACAGCTTTTATATGAATTATTCAAGTCATTTTTTTTCTGGTAAAAGTGGATACTATGGATATACTCATACAGCATATTGCATCCTCTTTGTTCCACCCACTTCAGAAATATCACCAAGTCTTTTCAATATTATGACTCTTCTCTGTCTAGTACTCTATCATTATCCATCCTATCAGTTTAAAAGATAATCTTTTATAATCACTTCCATATTTCCCTAAATGAGCTGACCACACACACTATGAAACATATTCAAAATTTTTTCTCATCAAATCCAGACTGATTATTTTAAAGTACAAATCTGGTAGAATTACCCATTTGTTCAAAAATTGTCAGTAGCTTTCTATTGATCTCAATATAAAAACAAGCTCCATGTAAAAACATGGCAGGCAGAGATGTCCATGTTCACAATCCAGGCTAACATTAAAAAAATTTTTAGAAATTTTGCAGTTCTTTTATGCTCTCTGTCCAGGTTGAACCTCTGGAAGTGACTCTTTTTTTTTTGTGCCCTAACCATTTTCATTATTCCCCAACTTACTGATTCTGTGCTCCATGACCTCAATTCTTTCTTTGAACTCTTTTGTTGAACTTTATGACTAAAAAATAAAAATAGTATTTTGATTCTCACATACTGATGTATTTTCAAAAACATCCATGATCACTGGCATTACTTAGGTTAAAATAAAAAATTCTTCTTATAGAATTATACATTCCAGAGCATTCCAGAAAAGGAGATTTATTTTGTTCATGAGATTTTCTTTGCAAACATGAACCCTTAGGATGTATGCAATCACTACTGCCATACAAATGTTCTTAACTTGAAATAAGTGCAGAAAATGATGGAAGCATATTTTTTGACATGACAACATGTTGAATAACAGTAAAAAAATATAGACCAAAATTTTGTTGAAGATTTAAATACTCTGTCAAAAAACATGTCAAAAGTAATATTGAGAGGCTGGCCGAGTGGCTCAGTTGGTTAAGAGCTCGCTCAAGAGTTTGAGCTCTGAGCAACAGCGATTCGAGTCCAGCCTGAGCTGAGCAGCCGCTGAGCTGCCAACAGGTAGCAGGATGGCTCAGCTAAAAAAAAAAAAAAAAGTAATATTGAATATAATTTCATTGAAATGAATCAGATTTTATTTTCTTGTTTACATAATTAATAATACCTTACTTTTATTTCATGAAGTTTTCATTTACAATTTTAACTTTAAAAAATGTTATTGAGGGCCGGCCGAGTGGCACATTAGTTAAGAGCTGGCTTGGGACACCAGAGGGCCCCTGTTCGGATCCCACATATGAGGGCCAGTGACACTGCCCTCCACTGCTAAGATGCTGAACAATAGCTCGACCTGGAGCTGGGCTGCCGAGAGTCGCCAGCGATGGCATAGGCTGCAGCCCCTGCTGCAGTGGGTTGCCATGGGCTACCGTGTGTAGCCAGTAGCCAGCGTGAGTGGCTAGCAGGCGCCAGGAGCGGCTATCCAGAAGCCGGTGACTGATCTGCCTCACCTCAGAAGAGCACAGTGATGGTGCCAACTTGGACCAGTGAAGCAACGTCCTCCACAACTAGACTGAAGAACAAAGGGACAGCAACTTGTCTGTCCCCCTTCCCCCAATTCCCCAGCGCTGTTCCCATCCCCCAATTCCCCAATAAAAATCTTTAAAAAAAATGTAATTGAGTCGGTTCAACAAAGTATTCTCTAATGTATTTGAAAATTAGAGGATTTTATCCAGAGTTAATGCCTATAGATCAACTTAAAACTATACAATCAAAATAAAGGTTTATAAACAATTGCAAGGTTATGGTATTATACTCAGAGAATCAGCATATTCATTAGTAAATTCGATATTTATTTTTAAAGTATCTCAAAAAAATTCTTCGTGAAAAGTAGTAAATAAATGCTTTTCAGTTTGTAATCAAGTCAAAATCAAAATTTCTCAGAAGCATGAAAAGAGTTTTTTTCGGAATCCCTTCCAATGCTGTGCACATCATATACCTTCACTTTTATTTTATATTTTTAATAAATTGAAAGGTGGATATAAGTGAAAGCATGTAACAAGGAGACAAAGAATCTGGTCTTCCTTATGCCACTAAGAATGTCTTTTAGTCACTCACCTCTCCAAAGAAACAAATGAGGGGTTTAGGCTGAACATTAGCACCCATTGAAAGGTGCGAGCTATGCAGCATTATAGTTTGGGTAACACTGGGTAGTTGGTTCAGGGAGAAATGGGATTTATTTGCTGAAAAGCGAGGCTGGAGGCTAAGAGAATTTCTATACTAAACAAAAGAGGATTTTATTTTATTCTACAGACAAATGGTACTCAAACTATGTTGTATGTAACAATAAAGAAATCATTCCATTCTCAGATCCCAAATTTTCCATTAGAGATTCTTATTTAGTAAGTTTAAGATAAGATAAAGAATATATTGTTTTTAACAAGGACTCCAGATATTTTCGGATAATAATCACTACTCCGGGCATGAGGAATTAATTGTATCTTAAAAATTAGGGAATGGGGGGTTGGCCAGTTAGCTCAGTTGGTTAGAATGCCGTGCTTATAACACCAAGGTTTCTGGTTCAATCCCCACATGGGCTGCTGAGATGAGCCCTCCGCAGCTAGATTGAGGCAACTACTTGATTTGGAGCTGATGAGTCCTAGAAAAACACACTGTTCCCCAATGAAAAAAAAAATTAGGAAATGAAAACAGACTAATTTATTTCTATTAAATGCTGGCATTATGAGTGATGTCTTAGCATTTGTATGTGTAAAAGCTGTTACATTAATTCTTACTAAAAAATTCATGTGATTTCAAAGATAAATAATTCTATATATAGTACACTGTTGAGAAAATATACAGAATCTATGATCATGTATACAAATAAATGATAGTCTATAAATGATAGGTAACATATTAGCGATACTGAATATTATAAACAATTTGTGTTATTGGTATTGCATGTCAACTCCTCTTAAAGAAATATGACTTTATAATAGGGTGTCATTTTATATAATATCTTCTGTCTAAAGCATTTACATTTATAATTGGTATATAAATGTTGATGAAAAATGAAATATTCATAAGGCAAGAAAAACTTCTATGAAGAACAAGAAATTTGATGGATGTTTCTGTAAAAATGAACTCTCTGCATTAAAAAGTGACAAGTTTTATAGCTGTTCATAATGGTGATCTCTTACTAGCTATAAAGCAGTTAGCTATACATAAAAATTTGATAATAAAATATTCATCATATTTTATTGCATTACAGAAAACTATAGTGTTATTATTATTTTATTCTTATATTTCTTTTCCTTGTATTTTTATTCTAATATAAAAGAAATTGCATATGCTTGAAATTGCATTAAACTGCTAACTTTGAGATTTTCTCTTTTTAGCAGAAAGTAAATTTCAAAACATCACTTTCCATCAGTTTCACTGAAGGTTTAATATAATCATTATATTTGCTGATAGAAAATTTCTGAGATTTGAAAAACCTCCACAAAGTATAAAAATTTTCTACAATATTTATTATTTCATTTAGATGGGAAGTTGCTAATTTGGTGAAAATGTACATTACTTTTAACATTTTTTTCATTGTATTTCCAAATTATTTTCAAATACTAATTGATGCTCCCTAAAAGATTGGCATATTTTTAGACATTTTATTTCTATCTATATTTAAAGTGTCCCATTTTTAATGCATACTTTTGTATTCATATTATTGATGAGTATTTTTTATTGTCAGTAACTACTGATTATTCCTAGTTGCTTGAGACACTCCATGTTGAATCACTGACGTACACTCTTACCAAGAAAATGTATCAACAATAAAATTTAATAAGTTAAGTTTCACAATAAAAGCATTTGTGTTTGTTTGTAAGCTTGTAGGCAAGATACTATTTTGAAATGAAAGTGCAGACCCATATTCTTGAGAGACAAAATGTCTAAGTCTAAAAATTTGGTTTTAATACAAAAAATGCCATCTTTGCTGAATCAAAGAATATAGCATTTTTACAGTGATCCAGAAATGAATGTATAAAGAGTTCAAGGAAAATGTTTCCTCTTCAAACACTAAAAGACAAAAAAGAAAAGGAAGGATGGAGTTTCTAATGGGAACATTTCCATAGTGCAAACTAAATGAATATCTAACACCTGCCCAGAATAAGGGTGGGGAATTGAGAGAGAAAGCCCACTGGCAGAGACTCCAGAATGGATGTGCCCACAGTCTGACATCACAGGGTAGAATAGCCCACCTCACAGAAAACCTTTGCTTCAAGACCATGCTTGAATGTTGGTGACAGCAGCTAAGAGTTCCTGAGCCCAGTCAAAGTGTGCAAGGTCACCAATGACAGCAATAGGGACCATGGGGCCCTTATCAAGGAGCACTTAGAACATGTGTTTCTCTTGATAACTGAAAGACACTGTGGGTCCAGGATATAATAATGAACATTAATGACAGGTGAGAGGAAAAAGTATGTCTCAGTGGAGGTCAGCGATGTCTCTTCAGGTAGGACAGACAGCACACAGAGTATATTTCTCATCTAAATCCCCATGAATTTGGAGAACATAATTTTACTAGAATTTCTAAGTATAAATATTTATAGGTCTAAGACTATAAAAATTATTTTTAAAAACTCCCTCTACACACACCTTAAAAGTGTGTATAGTATGCATCACTGAAAAAGCAAGTTACTTAGATATTCTGTAAGTCACTTTATCCTCACACTTTCTATATGCTTTCACATGATAGAGATAATATTTTTCATATTTATAAGATATATATATATATAAACTTTTATATATGATATATACATGTATATGTGTATATAGTATATACAGAGGGTGCCAAAAATATGTATACACATTTTAAGAGAAAATTATTAAAATTGTAATGCTCAATATATACTAAAAACAAAAGATGAACACAAGTCACGTTTGACTTCTGCAATTACAAGAGGTGCTCAAAGTGGTTACCATCAGCGTAATTTTAATACTGCTTTTTCCTTTCTTAAGATGTGTACACCGTTTTTGGCAACACTGATGCGTGTGATGTGATGTGATGTGATGTGTGTGTGTGTGTGTGTATGTGTGTATGAGAATCAGAAGTGCTGTTTGCATATCTGATTGGGATATTTTCAGAACAAATATAATAACCTTATTTATAAATCTCTGTTCTCTTAAATACATATTATGCATATCAAGCACCTTCAATCTGCAGGTTCATCATACATGCTTTATTATACTTCAACACACAAAAGAGAAATCAACAATTCTGCTCGCATCCTTTGCTCAGTATAAACAAGTACATTAGAGAATAACACAATTATCACATTTCTCTTACCCAAACCTTCAACTTTTCAATATGTAAATAATGTCTTGTCTTTTTCCTGGTTAAACCTCTGTGATGTTTTCCAGTTGTGTTTAGAAAATAAATCAAACCCTTTCTCGAGGGCTGTATGCAACTCCACCATCCTGTTCTGACCAGAATCCATGCCTGGCTCCTCCCTGCTCACTGGCCCCAGCCACCCTGGACATTTTCTGCTGTGCGGATATATCAAGCCTTTTCCCAAATCAGTGACTTCGCATTTTCTATTGATTTTCCCTTAGATCTTCAAGTATTTGATTCTTTTTTGTAATGTAGGCCTCAGTCGACATACAAGTATTGTCTCAGTGTAAAAAACGTTTCCTGAATATAGTCCACGTATATATACTTATATTCAAACATACCCACAGCCACACACAAGGTTTTATTATGTTCATTACACTTTTCACTATTTAATTTTACTTTTTACTTGACTGCTTGAGCTGAGATTTAAAATTAACAATAATAGCAGGCAAGTGAAGTGTTTCTTTATATATCTATTTTATTCATTTTGGGCTTGAGGATAATAAAAGCAGCTATATAAACATTAGAAATTTTAATCAGGAACCATATGATATGTGGATTACTACATATAGTTCTAAGTTATAGCACAGACATTAAAAAGCAATGGGTGTGGGTCTATGAGTCTGGAAAGTCAAATTGGTTTCATATGGATCATGGAGGGCTTTGAATGTCTTGCTAGAAAGTTTGACTCTGACAGAAAAACAATGAAAGTTTTAAGCTCTTGAGTGATATCATCAAATTCATAGCTTGGAAAAAAATATATATCCTAGGTATAGCAAACTAAGAGATTTGAGGGGCTTTTGCTATTTTACTAATTTTTATCCATTTATTTATGCAACAGTTATTTATTGAGCACTGTTTTGGACATGAGGATACAATGGTAAATGAACAAAATTTTCACTCTTATGAGCTAACATCCAGTGGGAGACAAATAAAATAAACAGATGAACAAATACATATAAATGTAAATATGAAATTCTCAATAGTGATAACTACTATCAGGAACAATAAAACAAGGCCAAAGAAATGTAACATGATGGTGTCATTATGTTAGGAAGCTTCCTTTAGTGGGTAAGTTTTGAACAGAAGTGTAAATCTGCTGCAGGAGAGAGCTATGACACCATACATGAGGAAATATGCACGCATCACATTTCTCAAACATGTTGGACTTAGGAACACTTTACACTCTTCAAATTATTGAAGATTCCAAAGAACTTTCTTTTGTGAGTCATATTTATGTCTATGTCTATCCTATGTACCTATATCATCTCTATATCTTATTAGAAATTAAAAATAATATTCTAAAATATTATTAATCCATTTTTAAATCACAGTTAAAAACCCATAACATGTTACGATAAACAACATATTTTTATAAAAAAGTAACTATATTTTCCAAAACCAAGAAAAATGTAATGAGAAGAATGTTTTACATTTTTTGCAATTTTCTCTAATTTCAGATTAAATAGGACCTAACTGCATTTTTTAATTTGTTTCCACAATCAATATTATGCAATGTGTTGTTCAAATTGAAGTATATGAAGAAAATACAGCCTCATGCAGATACACAACTGGGAAGGTGAATAATATTTTAATAATCCCTTCAGATAATTGTAGATATTCTTTTCTGTTGGTACTACACCAAAACTCAACAAGCAGTAGTTTCTTAAAGGTTTATTTCATGGTGGAATTCTATACCACATCAACAAACTTTTCATGCTCTATTCCAATAAAATTCATTGATATATCTCGTACTTTCAATATTTTATTCACATCTGATTTTATAACGTTATATATCAGTTATTTGGAAAATGTTGATTCACTGAGTTATAGTGTTGCCACATTTTATTATAAAATATCAAATAAAATTACATTTGTTATTATCACTATCAATGTCATAGATAAAAATCTAAATGTTTGGAAACTGTGAGTATCATGGTAGTTAAGACAAAATATCCAAAATTCCAAATGCTTGAAATCAATACTGATTTTTTCCCCCTTAAAATGATAGGTTGATTCACGCTGTTAATTTCTGAATGAGTAGCTGTCAAGCCCTAATATCTGTGGTTTAACAGTTGTTCTCTCAAGTAAAATGGTATTAAAAAAAAGTGTCTAGTTCAGCTCAGAATTCAAACAATTGCTTAAATTATTTTCTTTGAGACAATCATTGTACTTAAGTACACATCAGGAATGCTTTTTGTATGCTTATCACACAGAACATTAAAAAGATGTTTACTCAAGAATCAAAATTTAAATAATGTTTACTACATCATCAAGAACATTTTTAAGTAAAACAGAAATTTTGTGCTTTAGCCGTTTGTGTTTTGGTGAGGAATTCAATGACTCTGTACAATATGATAGTGCTGCTTTGATTCATGCTGAGGTGCTCATGTTTTTACCCCTATCCATGCAAATATCAACATGGCAAAAACAAACAAACAAACAACATTGTAGTATTGTTATAAAAAATAGTTTTGAGCTAACAGATTACCTGAAGGTTTCTAAGGGTCACCCAGGATTATATAGTTCTTAAGAATCATCGACACACATTCTATACTGGATTGTGCCTGAGGGCTGAGTTGATATAACGCACTCCTTCTCAACAACACACTTTAATATTACATTTTACAGATAGAAGAGACACTCTGAACTTAGAAGAACAGAAAAGAGCTTATAGGAGACCTACATTTAGTTGTAAATTTTTCTATCCTTCTATCATATGCAAAGTTCATTTCCAAAGGGGGTTACTGCAATAAAAGCTCTGAGTATAATAGCGTTTCAGCTATTATCTATTTCCAAGTGCCTGTTATATCACATATGATGGAGGATATTTAGTGAGAGTAGTTATAAGACAGTTTAGATATACATATATGAAAGCCACATATGCCTGCCGATTTATTTTGGGAAAACCCTGGAAAGGTTATTCTTACATATAGATATCCAGCCAAAGCACAGAGGTAATTTTAATAGTTGTCACTTCGTTTCCTCATTGTCTATGCTCCTTCACCACTTTTAAGGACGTGAGTGGGCACAAATCAGGTCCTTGTCATGGAGAGATTGTGGTCACTGAAGTGGCCATATAAACTTTATAATTTCCTGGTATAATTCTAATGCATTCTAGCATGTACCACAAAACAAACTGACTAACTACCTTGTTTGCACAAGTTCCCTATAAAATAATATCTAGAAAATAGTTCAAATAAAATGCCATCTACAGTTACCAGTGAATGTCTCTACTGTTATGTGGCTCTCAGTAACCTCATGTTGTTTCCATACACATTAATATCTGGGCTAGTACCAGAAAGAAAACAAAATTGAAAAGTGATTGATAGGGGTATCTACAGAACTTTTCTGAATTGACTGTCTATTTTTTTTTTCTTTTAGCTGAGCCATTCTGCCACGTGTTGGCAACTCAGCAGCAGCTCAGGCTGTGAATGGAACCTGCGACCCTGTTGCTCAGAGCTTGCACTATTTAACGAGCTCTTAGCCAACTGAGCCACTCAGCTGGTGACTAACTCTATTCTTAATGTTAGTCACTTTCTCTTCTCCCCATATATAAAAGACAACTTGAGATCAATTTAAAGTTTCCTACCATTCTCTGTATTGATTTTTAGTTATTTATGCTCTGATCATAGTTTACTAGCACAGTGTGGAAACTGGAAATGTGGCTAAATATAAAAGTTAAATTTAGTCAAACTACATAGTTCAAATTCATTAAAAGGTATGATCGTATACATGTTGCTTAAATTCTCTGCCTCTGCTTTCCCCATGAAGATAATAATTGTATCTACCCCATAAAGTTGTTTTTGAGGTTAAATGTATTAAATAAGGACAGAGAACAGTGCTTGTCCCTTAGTAATTGCTTAAGAAATAGTATTATTCTGTTATTATTAGTATTATTTTTTATACTAGTTTGTATGTTTAATCTTCCCTTATTTTGGCAAATATAATAGTAGCATGCCTACATTTATACTCTAATTTTGCTTGTTAATTCATAATATTAATTATCTATCTATCTATGATATACTAATAATAAGATTATTTATTTTCTTTTTAATTTAGCTTGTAAATTTTTACTTTTGTTTTCAAAGCCTGTGCCCAAAAATTCCTTTACTGAAGTTTCAAGAATCTATGATACAGAATTAAAAGCGTCCTTCTCAAAGAATTGTAGAGGAAAAAAAGTGGATAGCCTAGCCAAAAATTACAAATCTCCTTCCAAGACTATCATTGGCTGGAGAGATTGCTTTTGGCAAGTAATTAACTCAAGCTTTGGAAGTGTGTTGTTTAATCTATTTTACAAAAGAATACAAGACAAAGCCAGAGCAAATAAAACCTTACAATCATTCTTTGAGTATATCAAATTAGGGCTGAAAACCATGTGAAATAAGAGTAATTGCTGGGCAGTGGGTATCTAGTTTATTATTTTTTAAAATGCAATTATAATTGAATAGGGCTGAAAGAAGATTATAATAAAACATTGGTAATTTTTGGAGTTTAAAGATAAAGGCTATCATCTCCCTTGTGTGTTGGGCAGACGTGTTTTTGGCAACCACCTTGAATTTTTGCCCAGGACCTATTATAGCCATCCTTATCTGTGTTTCATACTCAGAAATAGGGAAAAAAAAGGATGAATCACAGTCTGCTAAATCAGGAACAAATGCATTGTGTATCTGATATAGTTCATTCCATTGAAAAAAACTCTGGCAGTTCACCAGTTTGTAGTAGAAAAAATTTATTTTCAGTGGTGAAATTATTTCTATTAAAATTGCAAGACTCTTTCCAGTAGAAGACTGTCTTCTGTTAAGCTGAATAACAAAACTAAACAAAACAAACAAACAAAATGCTACGACAGGAAGGAAGAAATTGATCTTACCAAAATAATGTATATCTTGCAGCAACTTGTTTTCATAAGGTGGCTGTTATTTATGGGTGAGATAATTGAGATTAATTTGAAAAGCTTGGGAAAGGAGACTTAGAATATTCAAAACATTTCAAAAAGATTGATTTAGAAGTGAAAAGGTAATAAGAAGTTAAGTGTTGAGAATTTATTTAAAGTATGTATGTGCGCTCTCATATATATGCACATATATACACACATATAATATGTATAATTTATATATATTCTTTTCTTACTTTATTATATATTTGACTGAATAGTAATAATTTCATCATAATATAATTACAGTTTCTGGAGAAAGTAACTTTCAATTTCATTACTGATTAGTGATTGATAAAGACTATGAAAAAGATAATGAAGACCCAGCAATTCCACTCTTACGTATTTATCCAGAGAAACCCAAGATGCTAATTCAAAAAAATTTATGCACCCCTATGTTTATTGCAGCACTATTTACAATAGCCAAGAGTTGGAAACAATTGAAATGCCCATCGGTAGATGACTGGGTTAAGAAACTATGGTACATTTACACAATGGAGTGTTACTCAACTATAAAGAAGAAGGAAATCATACCATTTGCAATGATGTGGATGGACCTAGAGAACATTATGCTAACTGAAATAAGTCAGATGGAGAAAGACAAATACCATGTGATCTCACTTATATGTGGAATCTAAAAAACTGAATAAATGAGAAATGTAAACAGAAATAGTCTCAGAGACACAGAGGAAAAACTGATGGTTGCTAGTTGGGAGGGGGGTGGGAATGAGGAAGAAGGGGAAGGGATTAGACAGCATAAATTGGTAACTAAAATATTGTTAAAATATTTGGTAACAGGATATGAAAGACAGTTTGGGGAATATAACCAATAATGTAAATATTTTGTAGGGTGTCAGATGGGCACATGTCTTTTTAGGGAGTCCACTTCTTGGATGGTGTAGAGGCCTGACCACTGCACTGTACACCTGAAGCTGAAGCTGTATAATATTGTATGTCAGCTATAATTTTATATATATAGTTACGGGATATGGAGTACAGCATAGGGAGCAGAGTCAATGGATTTCTAATAGACATACATGATGTCAGAGGGGCAATAGGTTGGCGGTGGAAGTTTGTGAGGGGTGAAATGTCTAACTATTACATTATTTTGTACATCTGAAACTAATAAAAAAAACAGAGAGAGAATGAAATTTTTTCAAGTGGTAGGAAACAGGAGGAAGTTTCTTGCTAATGATAATAGTTCTTAGTGAAAATGCTTGATTAGTGTAACAGCGGTTCTCAACCTTTCACAGGGGTTGCCTGAGACCATCGGAAAACACATATTTTCGATGGTCTTAGGAACCGAGACACCGCTCCTCTATCCATCTCCAGGCCCACATGCAGATACACCCACATGCGAGTACCCGGCGACCCCTGTAAAAGGGTCTTTCGACCCCCAAAGGGATCGCGACCCACAGGTTGAGTACCGCTGGTATAACACTATTTAAGAAGATTTTTCTTATATTTTTGTTTATCTGTGAAGAGTCTTCAGTGTGACAAAGATTTCTAAGCACATCTCAAGACAATTAGAAGCAGAGCTAGGATTTGGTAGAATGGCCATTAGAATGGGAGAATGAGCAGATTGAAAATACTTTTAAATACTAACCAAGTAAAATACACACACACACACACACACACACACACACACACACACACCCTTAAGGATTAGCTCTTTAAGTTGCTCTTTGTAAATGCCAGTGTCTTAATGCCCTGAGTGATTTTTGTGTGTTTAAATTCTAATTGACAATAGACTTTAACTTATTATAATTATTAAAACTCTTAAAAATATATATTTTATTTCCCCAAAAATCATGAACAATGACTGGCTTAATTATTCATTTATAAAAAAATATTATTGAATTAAAAAAATGTTTTGTTAGGAAATTTACATACAAATTTAGAAATTTCTAGCAAAGTCATTTCTGTATGTAGCAGCTAAATAAAATATATTCACAAAATTAATTTAATAGAATGTATAACCTCTTACTTATTTAGTGGGTTTAAAATCTTTATCACCTTTCTGAATAATTTTCAAAGGTACAAAAAGAACAGATTTTTCTTCATACATATTGCATGGTGATGTACATGATTAAGGTATGGTTATCTGATAACAGAGAGTTGTGAAGTAAAATAATTCTATGAGTCAATCCCTTTCCAATATTTTATTATCACTCAAATATTAATGATCCAGAGTCAAACTATTCATTAGTTTTTTTCAATATGCACTTATTTTGTTGCTTACTATGCACACGTCCATATGCTGGTCCAGGGCTAAAAAGTGACTAACCTCTTGTCTTTGCTTCAAAACACTCACAGTTTAAAATAAAATGTTAATGCTTTTTTGCAAATTCTGGACATTTCTTTTCTCTGCTGTTAGCTACTCACTCTCCTGATTGCCAGTCCTTCTCCCAGAATACCGCAGAAGGAAAGATGAGTGTTGATGCATCAGGATATGAAACACCTAAGTTATATCAGATGCCATGTATAAATGGAAATATTACCTTCTGTTTATCTGTTCATACTATTAAATAGTGAAAAAGAGACAGTGGGTGAATAGAAGTAAAATCATTTAACCATAAGTAGTAAAAACAACTGGTTCTAGTTCAAAGCAAAAGAAAAAACAAATATACAAACAAAAAGCAAAAACAACAACAATAAAAAATGCTAGGACAGAAGAGAAGAGAATATATATCTTGCAGCAACTTGTTTTTATAAGATTATTGTTGTCTAGGGCTTCAATTATTTAGACTAATTATAGGAGTGTGGGTAACGGAAAATGAGACTGTGTTTTAAAATTTCAGAAATGTTGTACTTGTGTTCTTACATTTAAAATGAGGAAGTTATCACACGCATACTAGTAGAGGTACAAAGCAGAGTGAGGACTAAAAAGGGTTTTTGATTTAAAGATTTTGGCTATACATATACATTTCTTTTTCTGTTGAATGACTTTTTTTGTATTCAGTTGTTATTATTTGCTATTTTTAATTTATCCTGTAGATTGACTAGATTACAGTTTATATATTCCATTAAGAATCAAAATCTACTTATGAAATAATGATTTGCAATAACTAAAAATACTATTTCAAAGGCACTGTCTTAGGGATATATTCTCAAATTCACTTTATAAAATGATAAGGTATGTATTTCATATTTTTCGATCACACTCAAAACAATTTTCATACACCACAATCTCCAATGAAATTCACTAGCAAAAGGTGGTAATAACTCTCCCTCACAAATGTAGTTGAAGAGAGAGCTAGTTTCATTAGTGAATAAGGGGTACATTAAAGGACAAGTGAACGAAGAAACTCTAACCATTCTCAGCCAGTGAAAACCATTTAATTACTTTTGATAATGCTTTTAAAAAGATACTCCACATTATAAATAAAATAGACAATTTTTCTACATTGTGATGCAGCAGATCCTCTTATCTTCTCGCCAAGACCTATTTTCTCCTCCAAGGCATTCGGTTAGATTGTATATCCCAGTTTCCTTGGCATTTAAATGTGGCTTTGTGCCTCGTTTTCATCAATAGAATGAGACCCACTGTAATGTGGATGACTTCCAAGCCCATGCTTTTGAGAAGTGTTTGTTGTGCTATGATCTTTACCCTCTTTTTCTGGTGAGAGGTGGCCAAATAATGATGAGGTCTCAGTGGCAGTAGAATCAAGGATGAATTTGCCTGGATCCATGGATATTTAAGTGGTGAAAAGCAGCCCACACACCAGTACCAACTCCCTGCTTGCCCTGAAAGCAAGGGATACAGCTTCATTTTATTTGAGTCAATAAAAACAGGGTTTATTGGATGACTGGTTAGCTCAGGTGGTTAGAGCGTAGGCTCATAACACCAAGGTTGCCAGTTAGATTCCCACATAGTCGGCAGAGCTGCGCCCTCCACAACTAGAATGAAACAACTACTTGACTTGGAGCTGATGGGTCCTGGAAAAACACACTGTTCCCCAATTAAAAACAAAACAAAACAGGGTTTATTAGTGACAAGAACTAAATTTATTTTAACGTGGTGAGGCGACAAGCTCGTACTTTAACTATTAGCCTTTTGTGAATGTTAACAAGAAATCAGGAAAACCAAACAAATACACCTAAATTTAAAAAGTATTGCTCAGGAAGGCTATATAGTATAGTGGTTAAAAGTACAATTTAATAGCAGACTGCCTGAGCTTGAATTCTGGTTATTTCTCTATTTTGACATTTTGAACTTAGGCAGGTTGTTTAACCTTATCGATAAAATAAACACAATACTAATATTTAAATAGTTAATTCTGATAAAACACTTAGAACTCTGTTTTCCAAACAGCAAATGACTGTGAGTTCCTTTATTGTTATGCTCATAAACCTGCTTTCAGCAGTTAAATGCTATCTGATTGATTTGTAGAATTCTTGGTCTTTTTTCCTTAATTTTTGTTATGTAAAACAATAGTTGCTTTAATTCACCACAACAGAACCATTTATGTACATTTAGAAAAGCTTTTGGTTAAAGATCTTTTTTTAGGATCTATTGTAAATAGATTGAGTCAACAATCTAGCAGCCCTTGTATTCTCAGGAGAGAAGATGCTGAACTTCCAGTAAGAGAGCTTAAGGTTTGATAGTTCTGTGGCCTGAAGGAAATCTACTTCCTTCTTCTGTTTCGACTTCCTGAAGCAAGCCCGTCAGCTGTAAGTCACCGACTTGATTCTGAAACATCCTGTGGAAATCCCTCTTCTTTACCTCTCCATCCCTTATTTTTCCAACCTCAATTCACTTTTGTTTACATTAATGTGCCTATGATGGCATCTCTATACATGTGGTTTTCTTTTTATTGACCCATCTCTTTACTTTTCAGTGACCTTTGTAACTTTGTGCAGAGATTATGATGACCATTCTGAACAGGTATATCTTCAATATATTTTGTAGACTGATTATTGACTTAAAAGTTTTCCTTTTTTGAATAGTCATTGTTGTCTCACATCAGAAATTTTTCATGTATAAATATTTTGGAACCTAAAAATATATAACAATATATATTTGATGCTCATGTTATATACATATTGCCATATATAAATTTGATGCTAACAGATTGGTTTTTACTTCCAAGTTTAACTTCCATTAAAAATCTGTACTCTTTCTTTTTCTTCTTAACATTGTTAGTGCATAATAATGATTGAATACAATTTAACTACTCATTCCTTCAGAAGTGCTTGCAAACCCTTTATAATAACATTTATTATAGAATATTGCATTTAAAGCAGGCACAATTTTCATAAGGCCAAAATGATATTAAACCTCCTGGAAAATAAAAGAGAAAGATAGTGTAGTTAAATCTTCTGCTAAATGGCCAAAAGCTTTTGGATAAGAGCTGGACCAGCTTAGATTTGAATCCCAAAATCCCCACTTATAAACCTTTGGCAAGCTTCTGCAACTGAACATTGAGGATGATAATACGAACCTTTTTAGCTTGTTTTATGGATTACATGAGATATGTTGGTTAAAAATTATAACAGCTAACATTATCTTTGAAGATTAGTGCTATTATATATAACCACCTTTCGGCATGCACCAATCCCGGTTTAGCATTTTGGTTTGATTTTGATGAATTGTTTCAATTGTCATATTGGCACTAGAGCTGTTTTCCTCTTCCCATTAGGACAGAGTCTCCTTCTTTTATATCAGGGAATCCCACTCTGGTGAGGTCATTATTTAACCACGATGAAAGTTTGAAAATTATTAACATGTGGGACTCAGGCCACCACATTTTGCTTTAGCCATTTCGAGTGGTTTGTTGATGCTAATGCATGGCACCCTGTGGTGTTTTTTTACCCCCTTACTCTTTGACTTTCTCTTTTGTAACATTTCACATGTGGAGCGAGAGTGATTAATATTTTATGTAGTCATTCTTATGTGCAGCACGATCCTGCGGGTTCCATTCAACTCTCTGGTATCTCTGCTGCCACGGAAAGGTAACTAATAGCTTGAGCTGGGCCTCTTATGGCTCTGGGAGGTCTCCTGTGAAAAAGAAACAGACAATATCTTGTCACATCATAAATTTATAAGGAGTTAATTAAAGGCTTTCCTTTGCATCTTAAACACATTCATAGTCCCATATCACAAGGAATGATTCCTGTTTAATTACCATTGGCTTGTAAAAATTTGCTGCTCAAAGTGTATTTTAATGTCAGGCAGATTATTATACAAATGGAAAACTGTGCCTGGAAAATGTCCAAAGAATATAGACTTGCACCAAAATATGTGCATTTATTTTTCTCCTAATTATTTGTGCAGTGAGACATATAATTTAATTTGAAAACTTTTGAAGATGTCATCATAAGAATTTATGACTTTATCACATTAAACTATAAAACTGGGTATTAATTTATCATACTATTTGCATTTTCCCAACCAGTACACTCTTTTAATTGCTTGTCCTTGATGTTTTAGATTATTTTAAAAAATAAATACATGTTCTATAATTATGCTATTGGAGTATTGCTGGTTGATTTCTGGAGACTTCTAAGAAATGCCGTGGGAGCACAAATTTCAATTCTGATTTGGGATATTGTCAATTACTGAATATTTTATTGGAAAAGGAGCATAATAAAAATCAGATTCTAACATAGTTCCGGAAAAAAAAATTAGTTTAAAAAATCAGTTTAGATTAATCTGGAAAAAATTTACCCTGAAGGATGCTTCGATTATTCCTATTAGATAACTTATTTGAGCTAATGTATAATGGATAATTCATTTATGTGCTCTTATCAGAAGCCCTGAAGCTGTTTGTAGTGATCTCAATAGATTATAGCTCTTCCCCTGAAAAGTAAATAATCAAAATTATAATAAGTAGCTATGAGACATGTAAAATCATTATGTGATATAAACAAACTTTTTTCAGCACCTGACCATTGATTATTCTCATATAACTGTTTATTTGAGAGGCACTATTGTCAGACTATAATTTACACAGTAGCACAAGAGTAAAATATAACCTTATTTGCATTTTAATTATACTACTCTAATACACACATTTTTACTAAGGGTAAAATACAAAATCTAGAAAACCTTCTTTTGTTATAAAGACATTCTAAAAGATAAGATTGTTAGAGATAATAAAGGGTTTTTTGTTTGTTTTTTTAACTCCCCTTAATCATAATGTAAAACTATTTCCAACTTCTTATTTAGTTGATACTAATGATAGAAAAGTAAAATTTTTCAACAATTAAGGCCCCCTTTAAGCTTTACTGAGCAAAATATCTGCCTATATTTGGAGATTTCAAACCTAAAACAACTCCCATTTTAAAGTACATTCACTTATTTTTATGCATTTTTGTTCTCTCTCAATCTTCTCTGTGGCTCAGGTACAGGCACGTGACTCAGGCCCTCATGAGTCCACTGATCTGTTTTCCAGAACAATGCAAGAAGCAGATCTGTGTGGAATTATTCTTCTGGTAATGTTAGGGGTGACTCAACATTCAGAGATAACAATGTCAGTGGTCCAGATCTCCAGAGAGACACATGGTGTCCATGCTAAGAAACATGGTTAGTGATGGCTTAGCTACGGTTATTCTGGGTATGGTTTGGACATTGATCCTGGCTATGTAAGTGCTATGCTTGACACTGAGATTTAGTGAGTTATTAAATGTTCTTTAATATTTTTTTCTTAAACTGGCAAAATTAAGTTCTCTTGGTGACTAAAAAGTTTGAGTGTATGAAAATTAACATTACGCCTAAAAGTAGGTAGTTGACTATATGGTATAACATATGTAGAATATCACTATCCTTGAAAATATTATACTCATACTCTTGGTTACTAATTAAAGTTCTTTTATTATATTTGTATTCTTTTCAGCTTCAGGATCACTCCTTACAAAGCATCTTTGGTAAGATTTTCACAAATTGTACTTCTAATCCTTAGTATGGATTTATTATGATTGGTTGGTCTCTGGTTTGATAAACCAGTCTAGACAGACACTGAGAGCAGAGGAAATGTGATGGAAGGTGGAATTATTGAATTAGGGCAATTAACACCCATTCCACCTCCTTCACAATTTTACTAAAGACTTTTTTTAGTCTCATCCATTTACCATATACTTTTTTTTCTAGGATGCACTTATATATTTTGCTACTAGTGTTTCTGTCTGTTTTATGTAGACAGTAGAACTCACTTGGATTGAAAACTGAATATATACAAGATGCAATAATGTATGTTGATCTATTTTAATAATTTAAACTTTATAACAATTTCATGAGATATGCGTATTGCAATTTGAAAAGAGGAGAACTCAGAGTACTTACAATAGTAACATGTCAAGGTGTCAGAGTTGATAAACCCTGGAGCCCAGATTCAAACCCGGGTCTGTTTGCCTCAAAGTTAATATATATGTATATATATATATATATATATATATATATATATATATACACACACACACA
>NW_017731705.1:1616089-1709387 GCF_001890085.2 Hipposideros armiger
TATGTATATATATATATGTTTCCCCCCACCCCCTGCTATATCCTCTGCTACAATGGTATACATCATGATTTTATTATTCAGTAGGTTGTTAAAGAAGTTTTCCAAGTCTACTAGTGGTAAACTAAAGATTCCTAGGTTTCATGTTCCTAAATGACTACCTAGAAGATTCAATTCATTAGGGTACTTACTCAGGTATGTAACCAACACCCATGATACTGTGCTAAAAGTAATTCAATCAAGTGTGGCATGGACTCAATGCATGGAGTAAATCACGGCACCTACCACTGCTGCTTGTCTTAGGCATATATAATAGTTCAATTAGAAATAATTTCAGAAATAAATGCTAAGGTTCAATTATGCTACATGTTAATACTTGGAGGAGGATAAACATAACCATATGCACATAATTTCAAAATTAATAGCCCAAGTCCTGAACTATTCCCTGAATTTTAGATCCTGATTCCTATTGCACAAATTGTAGTGAATTGAATGACAAAACCCCCACACATAGAATAAATGTCCACCTCATGAAATACAGAATCTATGAACATGACCTCATTTGTAAAAAGGGTTTTTGTAGATGTAATTAAGGATCTAGAGATAACATACATTTTGGAATATCAAGTTAGACCCTAAATCCAATGACAAGTTTTCTTATAAGAGACACATATAAGAAAGATACATGGAAGAGAAGGTCCCGAGAAGATGAAGGCAGATATTGAAGTTATGTAACCGCAAGCCAAGGAATGCCTGAAGTCACCAAAAGTTAAAAAAGCAAATATAGATTCTCCCTTAAAGTCTCTGGAGGGTAAACTAACCTGCCAATAACTTGAGTTAGGACTTCTGGCCTCCAGAAATATGAGAAAATAAATTTCTGTTGTTTTAAGTCACCAAGTTTGTCGTAATTGGTTATGGCAGCCTTAGGAAATGAACGCACATATCTTTTTACATTTTCTGCCATAATCTCAAATGCAATATATTTGAATGCATTTTATCATTCTTGCTTTGACATTTCTTTATTTTTCTGTCTGCTAAGTTGAAGGGTTTAAAACTGCATAGATATATTGTCTTCTCCATTACTTCACCACTTAATTCTATCTTCTATTCATCTTTTCTTGCTTCCTTTTACAATTATTTTTTTCTTCTCATTATGTGCCAGACATTATAATAGTTGATAGGGACACAGTATTCTGAGAGACAAACATGATCTCAGACCTCATAGAATATTCAGCCTGAGAGAAGCCTTTAACCAATAATTACATAAACAAATAAGTTTTAATGCTTTGAATCTGAAGAACAATTTATTTTCCCCCAAGATTCCTGATTCACTCATGTGGTACTTATGCCCTATCTGTTCCATAGAGACCAGACAAAGGAGAGAGTGGGCAGAAGAAAATGGGTTTAAAAATGAATGAATGAAAAATGAAGAAGGATAGATATCTAATATAAAAAAGTTCTTTCGAGAATTTGGTGAACAAAGGAAAAGGAAGGGAAGACACAATTAAATTTGAGAAATAAAGTCCAATTTTATGTGGGACATTCCTTAAAGAGAGAACATTATGGGATTTTCTAGGACCAAACAAGTAATACATAGTCTGTGTGTATATGTGTTAAACTGTTTCGGTAGCAACAGTTTGTCTCTCAGAATACTGTGTCCCTATCAACTACTATAATGTCTGGCACATAATGGGAAGAAAAAAATAATTGTAAAAGGAAGCAAGAAAAGATGAACAGAAGATAGAATTAAGGGTGAAGTAATGGAGAAGACAATATATCTATGCAGTTTTAAACCCTTCAACTTAGCAGACAGAAAAATAAAGAAGTGTCAAAGCAAGAATGATAAAATGCATTCAAATATATTGCATTTGAGATTATGGCAGAAAATGTGAAAAGATATGTGCGTTCATTTCCTATACATATACATATATGTATATGTAAATACATGCACATTTGTGTGTGTATAATTGTTATATTTTACTTAAAATGATTGAGAATTTTATTTCATAAATATTAATATATTTTTCTTATTAAGTACTCTTACAACTGTATTGTTGGTCTTATATAATATAAGATGTAAGCATGCTTTTATCTTTATAAAATCTAAAAAGTTATATATTCCAAAACCAATCTGGAACTGTATCAACTTAAAAAAGGAAGCACTAATATGGGATATTTTTCTTTTCATGCATTTAATACAACATAGCTCCACAGAAAACACAAAACAGCAACTTGCAAATGTGACTATAATAAGACTTGCTGCAGCTCAGTCAGACCAATGATATAGTAAAAAATCGAGCACTTCAGTATGTAACAAATAAGAGCAAGTAATGCCTTAAGGTCCATCTGTGAAAACTGACATGCTTCTTACTCTCATCTGGAAAGGACAGAAAAGGCAGGAATTTCGAGGTTCTGGGTCCCTCTGCCAACGTGGATTCTTCACAACCCGAGGGCTACTTAGACCAACAAAGCTCTTAAGTCATAGTGGAGGCCATAGAAGGTACAGTGAATAACTTGAAATCTGGATCGTGAAGATATTTTATAAAGTCTTTAAATTTGAGGATGACCAAACTTTTAGGCTAGAAGAGCTCTGTTTAATTTATGTTGTTACTGTGCAGTTGTCAATAAATATCTCCTTTATTCTCTAAAGCATCTTGATTTGCACGATAATGTATATGTTCTTATGGGCTAAACTGTGCTCTCCTAAAATTCATAGGTTGAAGTCCTAACCTCCAATACCTTAGACTGTGACTTAGAATCTTTATTAAAGAAAGAAGTTAAAATGAGGCTATTAAAATGTGTCCTAATCCAATCTGACTTGTGTGCTCATGAGAGGAAATTTGGACACACGAAGATACCAAGGATGTACAAGCACAGAGGAAAGACCATCAGTGAACTCTGCGAGACTGCAACTATCTATAAGCCAAGGAGAGAGACCTCAGATTTAATCAGTCCTTCCAACACCTTGATCTTGGACTTCTAGCCTCCTGAACCAGAACTGTGAGAATATAATTTTTTTGGTGTGCCACCCAGTCTGAGATACTTTGTTATGTCAGCCCTAGCATACTAATACACATGTTCCCTCTCTCTCTCTCTCTCTCTCTCTCTCTCTCTCTCTCTCTCTCTCTCTCTCTCTTTCTCTCCTCTCCTCTCCTTTTCTCCCTCTCTTTAATTAATTAATTCAGTTGAGAGATTAATAAGAGGCAGAGCTAATATTTAGGAAGCACCTTGGGCAGTGTGAAGTAGCCCCTATACATTTTCAGCATTTTAAAAACAGCACCAGGTTTGTCAGAACCAATGATGATGGTATGTATAAAATTTAATAGGTAGGTCCCTTGTCTCTGTAAGTAATAAAATCCCAGAAGCATCCTGATATATTAGATTTGCACTGAGACACTGGGGTTAGAAAGGAGAACTGGGCTGTAAATTTTTTCTAATTTTACTTTTAAATAAATATAATAAAAATATTTAATAAAATGGTTCAAGAAAAACTTTCTGTATGAGTCAGAGCCAGAGTAGGTAGATGATTTTACATGATCTATTTGCACTAACTTTTGCCTTGAATATACTTAAAAAAATTCAAAAGCAAGTACATTTAACAGGATAATCCCACTTCTAAGGATTTAAAGAAATGCTCTGAGTACCATCCTAAAGAAATAGATGCAGTCTAAAGGAAGGTCATATGAGCATTTTGCCAAAACTCTGATAGCTGCTTAAGAAGAAGGATAATTTAAATGCTCTTGAGACCCTTTGAGCCACATTTCAATGCTGCTTTAAAGAATTAACTGTCTAATGACTGGCATGTTGTCTATGCAATCATCTTTCTCCCAGGAATGTCAGAAAGCCCACTTCCTGCTTTTGGAGTGCAGAGAGTCTTAACAGATTTGAGTCATGGACCTTTGATTAGACCCGATGAAATTTATAAACTTGTGTCTTAGAAAATTGTGCTTCTATACAAACATACAAACACTTCCATGAAAGAGTGCCAATTGTCCCAAAGACCTGTCTTAGAGTTTTAATTTGTTGGATCTTAAAGACTTTTCATGAAGAGTAACTTATTATCATTTATAATATATGTAACCATGTGGGGAATAGCTACATATGCAATTAGAGTTTCATGGCATAAAAGGAAATAGATGATATTTTAAAAAGCAAAACAAAAGTGAGACAGGAAATGGTTCTGGACAATATATAGGAAAAACAAAATAGCAAAAAAAAATACTACTAAAGACTTTCTAGTTTATGTGTTTTTCTCAGGGGAGTCTGGGAGTTGAGTTCTAATGTTTTACTTATACCTCAGAAACACATATTCTATTTTATAAAAAAATAAAGATAGGTAGATATAGATAAATTGATAGAATGATATATTCTATATCTATCTCTGGGTAGATATAGAGATACACAGATATTGAAATATATGTTACTTTGTCCAGAAAAATGTGTTAATGCATAAAAGTTTTAGCCCTGAAAACTAATGTTTACATATGGCAATTACTACAGACTGATGTTTGGTTCCCCACAAAATTTATATGTTGAAGCCCTAACTCCCAATATGACTGTATTTGGCGTGGGGACTTTTGGAGGTAATTAGATAATGAAGACAAAGCCCTCATAAATGAGAATAGTGCTCTTATAAAAAGAGACACCAGAGTAATGATCTCTATCTCAGCCATGTGAGGATAGGTGGCTGTATGCAAACTAGGAATAAGTGTCTCAGCAGATAAAAAACGTACTGGCACCTTCATCTTAGATTTCCTAGGCTCCAAAACTGTGACAAATAAATGTTTGTTATTTAAGCCCCCAGTTGATGGTATTTTGTTATAGCAGCCAAACTGACTAAGACAACAATAAAAGTTATAGATCACTTATACATTTTATTTTATTATACTATTATTATTATTAATTATTATCATTTTTAGATTTTTTTCCTTGGGGAATTGGGGGAGGGAACATCATTGGGGAATCAGGGAAGGGGAACAGAGAAGTTGCTGTCCTTTTGTTCTTCAGTCTAGTTACGGAGGACATCGCTTCACTGGTCCATGTCTGTATTGTGATCATTGCACTCTTCCTGGCTGAGGCAGATCGGTTGATGGCCATTGGACAGCTGCTCATGGTAGCTTATGGCAGCTCATGCCGGCTGCTGGCTGCTCATGCTGGCTGCCAGTGCCACTCATGGTAGCTTATGGCAGCCCACTGCAGCCTGTGCCATTGCCGGTGACTCGCGGCAGCCCAGCTCCAGGTCTTAGCTGTAGAGGATGCAGTGTTACTGGCCCTCATGTGGGATCTGAACCTGGGCCCTGCTGCTCAGAGCTCATGCTCCCAAGCCAACTATTAACCAGCAAGCCACTCAGCCGGCCCCTCACGTACACATTTTAAAATCTGCTTTTTAAACTTTATGCAGATAATAAGATTACTGTAGAAAACATTTGTTTTAAAAATAACCACCTGAGGAATTAAACTAAAGGGTACTGTTGCATATTATTCATTAGAAATACAGAGTACATGTATACTCACATTTAGGAAGACTGCTAATTTTTAACCCATTACTTATCTTTTGTTTATACGTTCCAAAATATTCAACTCCAAGGAGTTCAAGCAAAAACAAAGAGAAAACAGTCACATTGGTCATATATATGAACAATCAAGAAAAACCTTACCCTTAGGTTTGCTTTAATTCAGACACACATATACTTTCAGATGGTGTTTGTTACTCTTGTCTTTCCTCTCTATTTTTTGTCATGTTGGCTTCAGTGATAGACTATATGTGATCACATGAAGGCTACTGTCTTAGTTTACTCAGTCTGCCATAGAAAAATACTATAGACTGGGTGGCTTAAAAACAGACGTTTACTTTCTCACAGTTCTGGAGACTAGAAGTTCAAGATAACGGTGTCAGTATGTTCAGTTTGTGGTGAGAGCTCTGTTCCTGACTTCAGGCTACTGTCTTCTCTCTGTGTCCTCACATGGTGGGGAGAAAGAGCTGTGGTGTCTCTTCCTCTTCTTATAAAGGCACCAGCTATATCAGATTAGGGAACCACCCTTATGACCTCAATTAACATTTATCACCTCCTCACATACCCTATCTCCAAATGCAGTCACATTGTGGATTATGGCTTCAACATACAAATTTTTGGGGGAAACAAATATGAGTCTATAACATTCTAATATGCAAATATGTTCACTCCATTCTAACAGCACAAAATCTTAACAAATTCCAGCATCAACTCTAAAGTATAAGGTCCATAGGCTCATATAAATCATTTAAATCACATATGAATGAGACTTGAGGTATAAGGCAAAATTCTTCTCCAGCTGTGAACCTGTGAAATCAGACAAGTTATGTGCTTCTAAAATACAATGGTGGATAGGCAGAGGGTAGATATTCCTGACCCAAGAGGAAGAAATAGCATAAAGGAAGTGCAACAGGCCCCAAGCGATTCCCAAATCTAGCAAGATGAATTCTATTAATTTTTTTAATTAAAATTTATTGGAGTGACATTGGCTTGTAAAATTACATAGGTTTCAGATGTACAATTCTGTAATACATCATCTATATATCACATTGTATGTTCACCACCCAGAGTCAGTTCTCTTTCCATCACTGTATATTTGGCCCTCTTTACACTCTTCTACTATCCCCCCTCCTCCCTTACCATCTGGTAACCACTAAACTATTGTCTGTGTCTATGAGTTTTTGTTTCTTTATTTGTTTGTCTTGTTCCTCTGTTGCTTTCAGTTTTATATCCCACATATCAGTGAAGTTATATGGTTCTCAACTTTTTCTGTCTGACTTATTTTGCTTAACATAATAACCTCAAGAACCATCCACGTTGTCTCAAATGGCATTATTTCATCTTTTCTTATGGCAGAGTAGATTCCATTAAATCCTAAGGCTCAAGTATAATCCTTTTTGGCTCAATGTTCTGTCCTCACGGCCTAATGCATTAGCAGTGTCACTCCATGGTTCTGCAGGGCTGCCTTCTAAAACCAAGGAGTAAGCAAGCAGCCTTGCCCCCTAAGCTTGTGGTGAGGAGGGGCAGCCCACTGTTTCATGATTTGCCTTCGAGGCCATTCTTCCCTTTTCTTGCAGGATAACAAAAGTTAGCAGTCTTCTTTCCATCCATCTTGTTTTCTCTTTTTCCTTTGGTCCCTTTTGGCAATGTTTTTGCTGGTATAATCTCATTTCTATTCCTGATACCTGCTGCATAATGGCTGATTAAATTTTCCCTTCATACTTATGCTAATTTCCTTATCAAATGGTTGTTCAGAAACACCCACACTATTCTTTTTAGAATAAGTTTTCTTATTTTTTTTTGCAATATGAAGAATGAGAATTTTCCAAAACTTTAAGTTCAGGTTTCATGTTGCTTAAAAAATTCTTTTTCAATCCATGTCTCTCCTTTCAAATTTTACTGTAAGCTGCCAGGAGGATCCAGACTGCACCTTGAATATTTTGCTTAAAAATCATTTTAGCTAAATACTCAATTTCATGATTCTCAAATTTTCTTTTTCACAAAATACTAGAACACAACTGAGCCAATTTCTTAGCCACATTATAAAAAGGATTGCCTTTCTTGCAGTTTCCAACAATTTGTGTCTTGTTTCCATCTGAGACCTCACCAGAATGGCCTTTAATATCTATGTTTCTACCAATTGTCCCTTCATGACAGTCTCAGATTTTTTTTTTTTTAGCTGAGTCATCCTGCCACCTCTTGACAGCTCAGCGGCAGCTCAGCTAGGGCTGGACTTGAACCGCTGTTGCTCAGAGCTCAAACTCTTGAGTGAGCTCTTAACCAACTGAGCCACTCAGTCTCAGCTTTTTAAAGCATACACCTCAAAACTCTCCCAGCCTCTATTCATTACCCAGTTCCAAATCCACTTTCACATTTTTAGCTATTTGTTACAGCAGTACCTCACTTCTCAGTACCAAAATCTGTCTCAGTTAGCATTCTCCAGAGAAACAGAACCAATAGAAGGGAGAGAAGCAGAAAGAATGGGAAATAGAGAAAAACAGGGGCCGGCCGAGTGGCGCGATGGTTAAGAACTCGCTTGGGATGCCAGAGGGTCCCGGTTCGGATCCCACATATGGGGGCCAGCAACACTGCCCTCTACAGCTAAGATGCTGAACAACAGCTCAACCTGGAGCTGGGCTGCCATGAGTCGCCGGCGACGGCGTGGGCTGCAGTCCCTGTGGCAGTGGATTGCCATGGGCTACCGTGTGTGGCCAGCAGCCAGCGTGAGCGGCCAGCAGCCGCAGTGAGCGGCCGTCCAGAAGCCGGCGACTGATCTGCCTCGCCAGAGAAGAGCGCAATGATGGTGCCAACTTGGGCCAGTGAAGCAACATCCTCCACAACTAGATTGAAGAACAAAACGACAGCAACTTGTCTGTTCCCCTTTCCCCAATTCCCCAGCACTGTTCCCATCCCCCCAATTCCCCAATAAAAAATCTAAAAAAAAAAAAAAAAAAAAAGAAAAGAAAAACAGAACCCCACACAAGTTAAAGTGATGAAGGCAAATTTTATTCAGGACTATTACAATAAGGAAAAAGAAACCCTAGTACAGAATTGAGCTCCACTCCAAATACAACAGGGACAAGTAAGAATGTATAGCCAAGGAGCATGGGGGTTGGTAGACAGAAATTCACTAAGAGGAGAGACATCAAGCCTGGGGGGAAATTCTGGCCAAACCTATCTAAATATAAATATATATAAAGATATAGATACAGGTGTAGATGTAGATATAGCTATAGTTATATCTATAGATATTGATATAAAGAATTGACTTGAATGATTTTGGAGGCAGACAGGTCCCAAGATGTGCAGGTGGTAAGCTGGAAACCCAGGAGAACTTTGGTATGATTCCAAGTCCAAATACTGGCAGCCTTCAGACCCAGAAAGAGCTGATGTTTCAGTTTGGGTCTGAAGGCAGAAAAGAATCCATGTCCAGTAAAAGCCGACAGAAAGAATTCCCTCTTACCCTTGGGAGGGTCAGCCTTTTTATTCTATTTAGACCCTCAACTGACTGGATGCAGTCCACTCACATTAGGGAGGGCGATTCGTTTATCAATTCAGTGTTAATCTTCAGGAACAACCTCACAGACACACCCAGAATAATGTCTTACCAAATGCCTGGGCACATTATGGCTTAGTCAAGTTGATACATAAAATTAACCATCACAACTGCTAAGAAGGTAATTTTCTGATTCTTGAAACACATACTGTGATTCACTCTGTTTTTATGCTTGCATTATGTTACCATTCTTACACTACATATGAGTAGATGAATTTACACAGACTGATTGGCAAACGTGGGTTATGTTTCTTTCATTGATTTAGTCACATGGCTCATTTTGCTACTTGACAAGGACCTGTCCTTCATGACTAGGACTTTTGAGTAGATGGTGGTAAAGCCACTCCAAAATTGATGGTAATATTTCCCAAAGGACATTCAAAATTCAAGGTACTTTTTCCAGAAGAAGGAGGAATGGCTGGCAAACAATACAATTTGTTTTTGTGGAAGAGCCAGAAGTCACATGGTGCCAGATCTGGTGAATAAGGTGGATGAAGACACACTGTAATGTTTTTATTTGACAGAAATTGCCATATACCAGAAGTGATGTGTGACACGAAGCATTGTCAAAATGGAGGATGATTTATAGCACACTTTAGAATACACCTTCTCTAAACTGTAGTTTACACTTGACTGACGGCACCAAAAAAGCTAAAACTTGCTTGATGCACTGCTTCCTGTATGTAAAGATCCCTGCCTTTCTGTTGGATGACACTTGGCAGCAGCATTCACTGTATTTTGTGATCACAATGGAAAGGCTCCGTGTCACACATCGCTTCTGGTATATGGTAATTTCTGTCAAATAAAAATATTACGGTGTGTCCTCATCCACCTTATTCACTGGATCTGGCACCGTGAGGCTTCTGGTTCTTCCCCAAAGTTGAAAAGATTCAAGACATTGAGGCAGCTGTGACAGTGCAACTAAAGACACTCACGCAAGAGGACTTCCAGAACGTCTTCAGAAAGTGGCAAGAACGATGGGATAAGTGTGTTTGAAGTGAGGGGGAATATTTGGAGGGGTATTAATGGCAATGTGTCTTTTACTGTAATAATTTTTAAAAATTTAAACATGCACTGTATTGTCTGATCACACCTCTTATCTTGCTTAATAGCACACACTTACTTAGTTGTCTTTTAAATAGTTTCCACCCCCTCCTAAAAAAAAAAAAATCATGGTGACCTGGAAATTCAGAATGTGACCTTATTTGGAAATTGGGGTTTGGCAGCAATAAAGTATCTTGAGATGAGGTCATACTGGATTAGAATGGACCCTAAATCCAATGAGAGTGTTCTTACTAGAGGCAGAAAAAGACAGAGACACTTAGGAAAGAAAGACATGTGAAGGAGGTAGAGACTGCGGGTATGCTTCCATAAACCAAGGAATGCAGGAGCCACCTGGAAAGGGGAAGGAAGGGTTCAACCATACAGCTCTGGAGTGAGTGTGGCCCTGTGACACCTTGATTTTGAACTTCTGATCTCTAGAACTGTGCGAGAACACATTTCTGCTGATTTAAGCCACCAAGTGTATGGCAATTTGTTGTAATAGTCCTAGAAAATGAATACATTTCCCATACCTGCCTTACTTTCATTCTCTCCAATGAAAGTTGCCTGGAATCATGTTTAAAATAAACTACTCTCTTTGTTAGTTAGTTTGTTATTTTTGTTTGTTTGTTTTATATTCTACATATGAGTGAAATAATTTAGTTTTTGTCCTTTTCCACCTGACTTATTTCACTTAGCATAATACCCTAAAGATCTATTCATGTTGTCACAAATGTCAATATTTCATCTTTTTAAATGGATCAGTAGTAATATGTATATACACATACATACATACTAGGGTGTCAAAAATGTATACAAGTGGACACTTTGGGTTACACATCCCTATGTTCATTATAGCATTCAAAATATTAAAACAACTTTCTTCATCCTCAAATCATTGAGTCGGGGTCCGGTAACCCAAATTAATACTGACCAAACTATTGTGATAAGTACTGATTTTCTGAATTTCAATCGATCCTTCTCGAATTTATGGGGAACAAGATACAGAATGGTAGATATACCTTTTGCACATCTGCACTCACTTTCTGGCATCTACGAGTATGTGTTAGACAAATGATTTACTGAGTTGTCATCCACAAGGGCATATTCAAGGGTTTGGAAGTAGCTCTTCCCATATTTCGGAAAGCCAGAAGAATGACAGAGATGGCAGCTATTCCTCAGTTTTTGGCTGTAGCACAATCTGCCTGGGCCAGTCTCACTGATATCAGAGTTTCAGAATAATAATTATTGTTGACTTGACATAGATCCAGGAAAGGGAACCGTAGAGTACCATCCTTGGAGGGGCACAAAGGAGAATTTTCTTTTCAGTCTAAGCTGTGAAATAACTCATCTAACTAAATGAGGGGTAATTTTATTTTTTTAAAGTTACTCCATTTTGTGAGTAGATATAAAATATGCTGAAGTTTTCAAATTCGTGGGATGCAAATTTTTAATAGCAATTAATTTTTCTTTCTTTTCACTTATTTATATGCATTAAAGTATAAGCTCATTCACATTTTTATTAGGTTGTCTGAAAAGTCATGACTTTTTTTCTATGTTTTTCGTTGCAAATATGCGTCATGATTTTTCCGACAACCCAATAGTTTCATTTCATATTTTAATTTTAACTATAGCCATTTGATTATATCTCTAGTATCAATATTAATGTTTTGTTAGTATATTTTAGTAACACAGGTTAATAAAATTTTATACTGAAAGCTTAAGTTTCACCAGAAATATAATGTCTAATTCAGGGCTTTAAAAAAACCAAAATAAAACAAACAAAAAAAAAACCCTTGAAATATAGGTGAGCAAGTTTAAATGATTCAGTTTTTAGATTCTGATATCTCATGAAACATTCATCATTGAATCTCAAGTGCTTTCATTTAGTACTGAATGCTGCCATCAAATATTAACTATTTCAGGTGTTACCAACTAGTCCACATTCAGTATTTATTCAGCTACTAAAGAGAAAGTCAGTAAGAAGGGTTAAGTAGCTCACAGATACCTTTTCATGTAGCTCTAATTTTGGATAAAATACGCTGGCTTCCTCAGATGAGAATTGATTTCTAAACCTACTAATTACAGCACTTCATGACTCAGGTCCAGCTTTCTAGAAAATCTCTGATATTCTCTTTGTTCCCTTGAAAATCATCAGCTGTCTAAACCACCCATTGAAGTTTCCCATGGCCTGTGGAGTAATGACTCTTTCATGTTTGCACCCCTTGAATATGAAATACTCTATTCTTTAATTTGAGACCACTTGCTTTATTTGTTTCAGAAAAACTATGGTTCTATGAAAAAAATTATATGCAAAGGGTGCCAAAAAAAGTATACACATTTTAAGAAGAGAAAAAACTATTGCAATTGTAATACTCAATATATAACAATAACAATAGATGAATATAAGTAATGTTTATATATATTTTTGGCACCCCAGCTTGTATATTATATATATATATATATATATATATATATATATATATATATATACATACACACACACACACACACACACACACACACACATATATGTAATCTTATGATTCTATGAAAAGGTAGATATGTAGCCATAGTTTTATAAACATATATATTTCTGTATATAAGCATATATGAGATTTTAACCAACTGTAATAGAAAATACTTTCCTATTTGTATCAAATAAAGAGTTCCTAAATATTTATGGAAGAATGGTCAGAAAACACTGAAAACTACACACATTTTGGTGTGACATAAATTTACTTTAAGAATATTAAATTTTGCAAATCTTATGATACATCTAAAACAATTAAATCTCCATGTGCCCACCTGATGTGCATTGTTCTGATGTGTATTTATCTGAGTGTTCAATATTGATCCTAGACTAGTTTTTAAATATTTTGAATGTTATCCTCAAATACTGTAAATCTTTATTTTGTTCCTAATTACAAGTAGAAAGAATGCTTTGGAACTATGTATTTCATTATGTATAATTATACTGGGGTGCCAAAAAATTGTATACACATGACTTGTATTCATCTTTTGTTATCAGTAATATATTATGACAATTTTAATACAGTTTTTTTCCTTGCTTAAAATGTGTATACATTTTTTTGGCACCCTCTATATATTTTATAAATTTTACATAGAAAACCTTGATAACATTGAGAAAGTATCTTTATTCCTCTTCTTTTTCTAAGACTTTCACAGTAAATAGTTATTGAATGCTAGCAAATGTTTTTATTAATAAGGTTTTCTGTTTTATTTTGTCATTTTACAGGGATAGATTTCTCTGATGATAAACTATCCATTTATTCCTGGGATAAACCCTTTTTAGTTACTATTATTTTAATACATTATTGGAAACATTTATTTAATAGTTTAATTAGAAATTTAGCTCAGCTTCAGAGGCACATTGATCTGTACTTTTTAATTTTTCCTTTGTTTATCAGTTTTGGCTCAAGATTATGTTAGTCTCATGAAATCACTTCTTATTATCACTAATAATAAAAACAATTAATATATACATTAGGCACTTTTCACATAGTAGGCATTTTTTATGCACTGCACCTGTATAAATTCTGAAATTTTAGCAGCACTCAATGCATGTTAAAATATGACCATCAAATTTCTGTTTCTTAACCATTTTTTAACCAATTATCTTGTGATTTGTCACAATAACTATCATTGTCATTTAATAGAGAAGACATGTTATCAGCTAACGCTAACTGACCACTTGAAATCTTCTAAGTCTTATACATTTGTTAATTCATTTATTCCTCACAACAACACTAGGAGGTGATTGTTATTATTCTAAATGTATGTGAGAAAACTGATGAATCTGTGCATGGTCACATAAGTGGAACCAGGATTCAAACCCAGGCTGTTCCTAATCCCCATGATACTTTGCCTTTCAAGTGATGATTTCTAACAACTTACAGTCAATAGGGATTTTTTTGCTCCTAGAGAATATGATGAAATTCCATTATAGTAATATTAGTTTTTACTTTTTTTTAACTAAAATTATCACCAATTTAATTTTTTTAATGTTAATCTGATCAAATAGTGCTCCCCTGATACCTACCAGGTCAAACCACTATTAGGATTTTGTCTAAGTAGCCAAATTAATTAATAACACATGCTATACAAATAGCATTTTCTAATCATTACGTTTTGGTAAATTATAGCTAGATAAAACATAAGTCATAAATCAAAACTATAGGAATGATATAGGTCTATTTACTTGTATTGAACCTAATACTCAAAGTATTTTTTTAATATTTAATTATAGATTTAAGAAAAATAATGTAAAATAATGCTCCCAGTTTTTTAGTAGTAGTATCATGCTAATAAAAATAATTTAGATTATAATAATAATTATTATTGTTATTATATTATTACAAAAGACTTTTACTGGCAAACTTTTTGCATTTATAGCATTTCTTATTTCATATTTCATATTTCATATCAATAGAACATAAAAATATATAATTTTCAATAACACAATAGCATTTAAATCCTAGGTTTCATGCTTGTGCAAATAAGGACAGGTCTGTTCTTTTTCAAGATTGATCATGCTGATTTATTAAATGACACTAAAGAAGTACCTACTTGGGTTATGACAGTAAAACATTATTTGAAATGAAAATTCTTATGAATTTCATTAACTATTACCCCCTGCTGAGTTATAATATACTTGCTTTCAGGCAGGAAGTTTATTGACAATACTTTGGCATTTTGCTTTATTCTAGTACATATGAAGAGGCTGAACTTACTGGAAAGGTGAGAAGAGGGTGGTAAGAATTAAGCACCACATTGTAGGAAAAATAAAGTGATAATTTTTTCTCTTAATTTAAGATGGCAATTGGAAAAAAGAAAAGGAAGACAATTTCTATGCTACTCACATACTTTTTAGTGTTATACTAAATTAAATTAAAGATTAAAATTTATGATTGTATAGTTTTAATTAAAATATTATTAAGCCTCCTGATCATAAACACAAATTAACTTTAAATACTAATATAAAGAATAGCACACTCTCACACAAACAATTCCAGAGTAAGTTTTTTCTTGTATTGAATCACTATCAAGTTATTTACATCTTTTTATGATCTACATCTTTTTAAAAAACATTTTACATGTACATTTGGAAAATATACAGAAAAAACACATGGTGTTACCTGAAAAATATCTACATATAATCCTTACTCATGGATACTTAATAAGTGTTTAATGAATAAATAAATGTTTTATTAATATTTATATTTTACAGATATATAAAAATATTTATATAGACATGTTTTGCAAATAAATGTGCAGATCAATAGCTATATGTGTAAGCTGAATAATGGCCCCCAAACATATTAACATCCTAATCCCGAGCACACACAGCTTGTTAATTAAAAATGCCAGTTGGACAAAACATGTTGGAATATCAGCATGTAATTGGTTTGTTTGGGTTTGTAGGGATGAATATTTAACATCTGAGCATATGGTTAATTCCTATGAATGAAACTACTTGAAAGGAGTCCTGGAGTACTTATGGAGACAGGAGCTTATGGCAAAAGCCTGTGAGCGCTAACTAACAATAACTGCTGGGATTTGGTTCAGAGAGCTTTCATTTGAAGGCAATTTCTAGCTTGCTATCAGACATTTATTGAAACTGCCCCTATGAGTGAATGACATAAAAAACCTTGAAACCTGAAATACCCAAAATGTCTTGAGGGGGTTGGGAGTGATTTCAGAGAAACAACCCAATGGGAAGGACAGCATCCAGAAGTGTTCCACAATAATATGGGAATGGTTTGTGCAGGAACATCCTACACATGGTGGAATATAAAAAATGTACTCAATGGATTCACAAACAGGTAGACTCTTTTCACCTAGGACCAACTTTGGAACCACCTAAAGATCTCCCTAGTCTTATTTCCATTTAGGTAGTAATCTATAAACAACTCTTGATTAACCAACAACGAGCTGCTTAGTTTATGGATGGCCATTCCAAGGTGAATGGATAGCATCCGGGTTGGAAGGCTACCACCGATTAGTTTGGTAGGCTAATATTGCATGCTATTTGCCCTTATGCTTGAGTTTTTACTGACCCATTAACAGTGAGTGGCCAATGGCATGGCCATATATTCAGGAAGGAAGGCAATAGAAAACTGGCCTATTAATGACCATATGGGGTATTGTCTTAAGGAAATCACTAACCAGAATTTGATGGGTACATTAAAGTAGGACTTGTTGATGCCCATAAAGAGAACCCTATTCCAGGATCAAGAAAGGATTGGAACCAGTGAGTAGATATCCTAATGTGCTTGCTTGAGGTAACCACCAGGGTCTATGATATAAACGGACCTTGAGGAGCTGCAGAAATGCAGAGATGGGCTGAATCTAAATATACTCCGCTTGCATTCTGTTTGTTCATTGTGTCAGCTGGCTTTCCCTAATGGTGGCTCATTTAATGATATGATTTCTAACAACTGCTTGTGTTTTGTTTTGTTTTGTTTTTCTGTAGTAGGTTGTATTGGGTTATATCAATGCCCTTAGAAGATAGCTTTAAATGAATTTCCAGTCAAGATGTCAGAATAGGTAAACACTGTGTTTGTATCTTCTCATGACCACATCAAAATTACAACTAAACTACAAAACAACCATCATTGAGAATCACCTGAAGTCTAGCTGAACTGAAGCCCTACAACTAAGGACATACAGAGGAAGCCCCCTTTAGATGGTTGAAGGGGCAGAGACACAGAACAGGCTGGTACCACACCTACATTTGACCATTAAATATCAAGAGGGATATCTCAGCTGCAGAGGTCCCCCCATCAGAGAAGCAAGAGGTCCCAGTTTCACACCAGGCTCCCCAGCTCAGTGTTCCAGTGCCAGGGAGAGAAGTCCCAACAACTTCTGGATGTGAAAACCAGTGGAAATTGTGACTGAGTGAGACTAAGGGCTGCTGAAGTCCCAGGTGCTCCACTTAAAGGGCCCATACATCAACTTACTCACTGATGGACTCATTCGCTCTGAGCTCCAGCACTGTGGCAGCAGCTAAAAAAAAAAATACCAGGGACATACCGGAAGAAACAGTCAAAATGGGGAGACAAAGAAACATGTTCCAAATAAAAAACAGAATGAAGCTACAGAAAAAGAACTGAACAAAATGGAGACATGCAATCTACCATTCACAGAGTTGAAAAAATTGGTTATAAAGATGCTCAATGGTCTCAGGAAGAACTTCAACAAAAAGATAGAAAACATAAAAATGGAGATAGGAAACAAAAAAGAACTAGTCAGAAAAAAACATTTTGATGTTTGCCAGATGGGGGTGTTTCAGGGAATGGGTGAAAAATGGGGAGGGGGTAGGGCAGGCCGAGTGGTGCATTGGTTAAGAGCTGGGTTGGGACGCCAGAGGGCACCAGTTTGGAAACCACATATGAGGACCAGTGACACTGCCCTCTACAGCTAAGATGCTGAACAACAGCTCAACCTGGAGCTGGGATGCCATGAGTCGCCAGCGACGGCGTAGGCTGCAGCCCCTGTGGCAGTGGGTTGCCATGGGCTACCGTGTGTAGCCAGCAGCCAGTGTGAGCGGCCAGCAGCCGCCGTGAGCGGCCGTCCAGAAGCCGGCGACTGATCTGCCTCACCCGGGAAGAGTGCAATGATGGTGCCAACTTGGGCCAGTGAAGCAACGTCCTCCACAACTAGACTGAAGAACAAAACAACAGCAACTTGTCTGTTCCTCTTCCCCCAATTCCCCAGCACTGTTCCCATCACCCAATTCCCCAATAAAAATCATAAAAAAAAATGTGGAGGGGTTAAGAGTGATAAACTGGTAGTTACAAAAAAATCATGGGAATATAAAGTGTAGTATACAAAATATAGTCAATAATTTTCCAATAACTTTGTATGGTGTCAGATGGATACTAATTTTACTGGGGTGATCACCTCATACATAATATAAATATCTGATCACTGTGTTGTACATCTGAAACTAATATAATATTGTATGTCAAGCATAATTGAAAAATTTTTAAAAAGTAGAAAAATGGTGAAGGGAAGTAAGAGGTTTAAATCTCCAGGTATAAACAAATAAGTCTTGAGGATATACGTACAGGAAATACATATAGTCAATAATATTGTGATAGTGTGGTATAGTGTCAGATGGTTGCTGGATTTATCACAATGATCACTTCTTTAGGTATATAAATGTTGAATAACTTATAGTGTACACCTGAAACTAATATAATATTGCATGTTAGCTATATTTTAATAAAACTCTTTAAAAAAGAAAATAGTTTTTCATTTGCCATTTTAAAATTACTTTTTCTGTTATCACTCACATTGACAATTCTTTCATCAGACAAGTGGAATGAATTTGGACTCTCCACATATGCATGATGCAGGTTTTTGTTATGCAATGTTATAAAAATCTTTTTGCCGTATCTTGTCGGTTTAATTATGTTCCCCTTCCCCCTTCCATATATATATATATATATATATATATATATATATATATGATCTAACTTTTGGTACCTGTGAATATAAACTTTATTTGGAAATAGACTCTTTGTAGATGTAAGAAAGTTAAGATGAGTTCATATCAGATTATAGAGGGCCCTAAATTCAATGGTTGATGTCCTTATAACATGAGAGATTTGGAGACATGCAGACACTGATAGGAAAGAAAGTCATGTAATGAAAAATAAAGAGAATGAAGTGATACAGCTACAAACCAAGGGACGCCAAAGCATTCCACCAGAAGATATTTTTCACTCATTTTTCTCTCCCTCTTTTTAAAAAATATTTTTTTAAAGCCACACGAGTCATCCATATTGACTCAGTCTATGGTATTGGAAGAAGCAGAAAGTTGCCATCTTTAACCCCACCCCTACATATAATATATGCATACTCTACAGGAAAGCATTGTTTGCCAACATGCCATGATGTTATTTTTTCCTTACCTTTACACATGCTGTCTTCTCTATTGGGATTCCTTTTTTTATTTTTATTCCAGCTCTTTTACTTTTCAACTAAATTTTATCTGAATGCCTCAGTGTGAAAGAAGCATTTTATCTGCTTGTATTTTTGCATATACCAGAAACATTATTAAAATATGAGTTTATCAAATGCACCAAATATAATATTTTTATTTTTATATCCCAGGTCTTGGCATAAAATATACGCGATCAGACAATTAAGTTGGTGAACTCATCCTAGAAAAAGTGCTTCATACCTCATTGCTGAATATCACTACCGTCACCTTCGAAGTACTCCCCTTGGGAAGCTGTGCAATGATGCTAGTGCCTAGTCCAGCCTTCAAAGCAATTTTGGAACTCTTTTTCTGGAATGGCCTTCAGAGCTCTCGTTGTATTACCCTTGATGTCCTGAATGTCATCAAAATGTCTTCCTTTCAGTATTTCCTTTATCTTTGGTAAAAAAGAAGTCATCGGGGGCCAGATCAAGTAAGTAGGGATAGAGTTCCAATACAGTTATTTATATACTGGCTAAAAACTCCCTCACAGACAGTGCCGTGTGAGCTGGTGCATTGTTGTAATGTAAGAGCCATGAATTGTTCGTGAAAAGTTCGGGTCATCTAACTTTTTTACACAGAGTTTTCAGGACTTCCAAATATTAAACTTCATTAACTGTCCAGTTGATACAGGTTCATAATGAATAATCCATCTGATATCAAAAAAAGGTTAGCACCATCGTTGCAACAAGTTCATGAACTTAATTGTCTAACCTCATACATAGATATTTTTAAATGAGAAAATTGGAAGTGGGGCAATATTCTGATGTGTCATAATTCTTATTAACATTAATTAGAATTTATTAATGAGAATTCCATGACCTTTGATAGATTATTTTTTCTTTTGAAATTGCAGATCTAAATGTTTGCTCATAAAAATAGTTTGCAGGATTTTCGGTTTAGAGAAGTGTTCTGCTATCCAGCTTTTAGACAGTATATATTTAGTTTTGTCAGCTCCATAAGAACCTAGCAAGCTGAATCAAATGGCCACTATAGACGATTTTCTATATTACCTTTATTTGAATCTTTGGTGTTGTGAAGGGTTAATGGTACATAATGGCACATAAAAAGAGCACATAATACACCATATAAATAAATGAGCAGGTGGATAAATAACAATATACAATTTACAGTCAAAGACCATCAGTGAATGTACTTGGCAAATTTTTTGTTATGTTAGGTATTTTAAAAATTTTGAAAATGAATTGATTTCAGGGTTTTTTCTTGCCATTTTCATTTTATATGGCATTACAAAGCTCTATTTTCAATAATGCTTAGTACTTAATAGACTTCTGAATTAATAATTATTGTGTAGAAGCTCATGGTTGTATTCTCTTTGCCAGCTACATCTCTGCTATCCTCTCAAATTTGGCTGTATTCAGGAAAAATCAAGCTGAACTCACTCAGGAAAAGAAAAAGCTCTTTCAAACCACTTGATAAGGTTAAATGAAAGAGCTGCTTTGGCAGAGCAGAGATCTTTTCTGATGAATTAAATTATACAGTTCATTAGAATAGGAAACATGTATCATGCCAATTTGGCTTAACACATGGGTTATGTATTTAGACTTAGGACTGAATTATATCTTCAACAGTTGCTTTTGGGTTGCTTCCACAAAGAAAGTATGACTGTTTAAACCTCAGAATGACACCACCTGTTTGCCCATTTATTCATGAAATGAACATTTATTGAGCATGTATTATTAGAAATAATGTCAGAGAGAAGCTCATACTCTACTAGAGAAGAATGACTTTCAAAATAATAAAAAGTTGTGATAATGTCTGTATAATGAATCTACAATGTGTATAAAATCCTATGTGTGCATAAGATGGAGAAAATTTTTTCTTGGTATCTGGCCACAAATAACATAGTTGTTTTCTGAGATGACCCTTTAAGTCCAAGTCTTCAGTTGTGCTGAGTAGAAAAATGGACACACGTATCATCTGGGCTCATTTTGCCCCCCTTTTTTTAATTGGAGAATTGGGGGAGAGGAACAGTGTTGGGGAATTGGGAAAGGGGACCAGCCAAATTGTTGTTCTTCAATCTTAGTTGTGGAGGGCGCCAGTTGCCATCTGGCTGCCCGTTGGCAGCTTGTGGCCTCTAAGTTCAAGGTGCTGTGTTCAGTCTTAGTTGCAGGTGGGTGTAGCCACCAACCCATGCAGGAGTCGAACCAGCAGCCTTGTTGTTAAGAGTGCATGCTCTATTCACTGAGCTATCCGGGTGGCAGCTCAGCTCAAGGTGCCCACCGAGTTCAGTCTTAGTTGCGGGCGGGCATAACCCACCATTAAACAGCCAATCTTGTTGTTAGGAGCATGTCCTCTCACCAGCTGAGCCATCCTGTCACCTGTTGGCAGCTCAGCGGCAGCTAAACTCAGGTGCAGCGTCACTGGCCCATATGGGAATCAAACTGGCGGCCCTGTTATTCAGAGTTCGTGCTCTTGAGCTAACACTTAGCCAACTGAGCCACTCGGCCGGCCCTCATTTTGCCCTTTCTTAACAATCTTTGTTGCAAAACCTGTATACAACATCATTACATTATCCTTCTCAACATAACAATCTAAGAGATACTAGCAATTAATCAGGGTAGGCTGTCCCTCAGTACAAAATATTTTTGTCATCTTTACTGATATGAATTCTGATGAAACTTGTATGTGTGTGTGTATAGATATAGATATAGATATAAACACATACACATATGATTTATGTGTGTGTGTATGTATGTAGTATGTGTGTATGTGTGTTTATGCTATTTTAGAATTCAAGTCTGTATTTATACATATATATTTGGTAAAAACATTTTAATAGCAGAAAATCAATTTTTATTTTCTAACTACTTTGAGTTATTATAAGCATAATATGATTATAATAAATATTTACAGAGTGCTCGTGCGACATGTATCCAAAATAACAATTTCTAAAAAAATGACATGTTATAAAGGTATTTAATCTGATCAAATTTTTATAAAAATATAGAGTATACATTTTTATATAATTGAAAAAGAAAATATACACCCCATAAAGTCAAAATAGCATAAAAGGTAGAGATATATACAACCTTTTATTTGTAAAATGAACTTTGCATTCAGGCTATGTGCATGGATATGATTGTGGGCATTTATATAACTCTTAAATATAATTATTATACATAATGTCTTAAAAAAACAGCAGCACCTTTTGATTTAAATAATTTCTGTTGGACCTGTTACTTGTTGTTTATATTAGATTGTATTTTATTAATCCATAACATTTTTTTTGTCATAGTGAGTTATATTTCATTGACATTTCTGTTACATCATTTTTGATTAACCATTAGTGGTTTAATTTACCATGTGGACTATGAAACTATTGTTCATAGGATAAATATTAACATCATTTATTTTCTATGACATTTTTAAGGGCGAAAAAGTGCTGCTCACATAATTACAAGATGGTCTGGAGCTATTATTTTTCAAAAAGTTCATTGTGATTTCACTGTAATTTTGTGGATTATGATGATTATCAATTAATTTATGCAGTGTAATGATTGCTTCATTTCTTTCATCAGAGATTAAAAAGGTGTCCACATTATAGCTTTGTGTTTTTACAGAAACAGAGTCATTCTTTATTCTTGTATTTATAATGGCAGTGAAATTGGTTTCTAGATATGATGCCTTTACATTTTCATTAAGAATAAGAGAACTAGAAAAAAATTGCTGTCATAAAATTTCTCTAATGCAAAATACAATATTATTATTTTCATTACCTGAGAATGAGTATTTTTTTCAGATAGAAGGCTATAACAGTTTTATTATCAGTCATTTGTATACATTTAATATATAAATTTCTGTTGTATTAAACTGAGCACCTGAAAAATATTAATATTTTGCTTTAGTGAATCTCTATTACATAATAACCACCAAGAAAATACTAAAAAATTGATATATATATAAATATACTACACAACATTTATATTCTATTGTATTTTCTATTGTATAATAAAATCATGATTTGTTTGTAATTTCTTTTGACACCTCAGTGGATATATATGAACAAATATTATGGTATCTTTTTTCTTCACTAATGCAGTATCTGTTTTTATTTTTCTAAACTAAGTCATAAATCATTAGGTTAAACTAAAAATAAAATCAAATTTTTTGGTTTTATTTTATTTTAAAACTTTTATAAAAAATATAGTTGACATACAATATTATATTAGTTACATGTTTACACTGTAGCTATTCAAAATTTATATACCTAAAGAAGTGATCACCGTGATACGTTCAGTAACCATCTGACACCATACCACACTATCACAATATTATTGACTATATTCCCCATGCTGTACGTTACATCCCCATGACTTATTTGTTTTATACCTGTAAATTTAAACCTCTTATATTCATTCTCCTTTCCCCTCCCTTTTAAAATTTATCAATTACAGCTGACATTCAATGTTATTTTATATCAATTTCAGGTGTACAGCATAGTGGTTAGACATTTATATAATCTAAGAAGTGATCCCCCTGACTAGTCTAGTACTCACCTAGCACTATACATAGATGTTACCATGTGATTGATTAAAATCCTTATGCTTTTCTTTACATCCCCATGACTACTCTGTAACTACCAATTTATACTTTTTAATCCCTTTACTTCCCCATCTAGCACTTCAACAAACCTAGTACTCATCTGACACCACACATAGTTATTACAATATTAATGACTAAATTCCTTACACTATACTGTACATCCTCATAACAATCATTTGTACTTTTTAATCCCTTCTCACACTCCCCCTCCCATCCAGAAACCATTAAAATGTTCTCTGTATCTATGAGTTTGTTTCTGTTTCATGTGTTAATTTTGTTCTTAGATTCCATATATAAGCAAAATCATGTTGCATCTGTGTTTAACTATGATATATTTTACTCAGCACAACACCTTCCAGGTCCACCCATGCTGCCACAGGTGGCAAGAACCCATTCTCTTCCATGGTTGAGCAATATTCCACTGTATATATGTACCACTTTCTCCTTATCCATCGATGCTCACCCAGGCTGCCTCACATCTTGGCCATTGTAAGCAATGCTGCAATGAACGTATGGATGTACACATCCTCTTTAAGTAGTGTTTTGGGTTTCTTCGGATAAATACCCAGATGTGGGATTATTTGGTCCTTCATTGTCTCTTTTTATATCCTTTGTTTTAAAACCTATTTTATCTGGTTAAAGTATTGCTATCCCAGCTTTTTTTTTTTCATTTTCATGAAAAATTTTTTTTCATTCCTTTGCTTTCAGTATGTGTGTGCCTTTCAATCTGGAGAGTATCTTGTAGGCAGCATACCAAAGGGTTTTGTTTTCTTATCCATTCTGCCCTACAATGTCTTTTGATTGGAATATTTAATCCATTTATATTGAAAATAATTGTTGATAGACATGTAGCTAGTGCCATTTATTATTCATAATTTTGATTTTTTTTCATCTTAAAGAAGTCCCTCTAACATTCCTTGTAATACCAGTTTGGTGGTGATGAACTTCTTTAGCTTTTTGTTGTCTGGGAAGCTCTTTATCTGTCCTTCAATTTTAAATGATAGTCTTGCTGGGTAGATTAATCTTGGTTGTAGGTCCTTGCTTTTTATCACATTGAATATTTTGTGCCAATCCCTCTGGCCTGAAAAGTTTCAGTTGAGAAATTAGCTGAGAGTCTTATGGGAGCTCCCTTATAAGTGAATAGTTACCTTTCTCTTGCTGCTTTTAAGATTCTCTCTTTGTCTTTAACCTTTGCCATTCTAATTATAATGTGTCTAGGTGTTTGGGACTCTGCATTTTCTGGACTTGTAGGTCTATTTCCTTTGCCAGTTTAGGAAAGTTTTCAGTTATTATTTCTTCAAATAGGTTCACAATCTCTTGCTTTCTCTGTGATCATTCTGGTACCCCTATGATGCAAACATTGTTAACGCTTGATATTGTCCCAGAGGTCTCTTAAACTAGCCTCTTTTTTTTTATGTTTTACTTTCTGCTCTTTCTGCTGGGTGTTTTCTACTACGTTGTCTTCCAAATTGCTGATCCAATCCTCTGTTTCATCTAGTCTGCTGGTGATTCCTACCAGTGTATTCTTCATTTCAGTTGTTGTCGTCTTCACTTCTGACTGGTTTTTTGTTTGTTTGTTTCTATGTGTTTTTCTATGTTTGAAATCTCTGTTGAAGTTATTACTAAGTTTCTTGAGCATCCTTATAAGCATTGTTTTGAACTCTGTCTCTGGTAGGTCACTTGCCTCCATTTTGTTTATTTTTATTTTCTAGATTTTTTTCCTTGTTTTTTCATTTGGGAAACATTTTTATTTCCTCATTTTGGCTGCCACTCTGTTAGTTCCTATGTATTAGGTAGATCTGCTATGTCTCCCCATCTTGGCCCAGTGGCCTTATGTAGTAAGTGGCACAGTGGCACTTAATACAGACTCTACAGTGGCACAGTCTCCATGAACCAGGTGCTCTAGGAATCTCCCTTGTGTGGGTTATGTGTGCACTCTTGTTATAGTTGAGCACTGATTTCTATTGGCATGTCAGTGGGTGGGATTGATCTTCAGGCTGACTGTCTGTGGGATTTGACCACATCCACAGCTTATGGTGTGCTGTGCAGGAGGCTTACCCCGCTGAGTAGGATTTGCCCCAGTGGTCTCTGATGCCTATTGAGACCCTTCTTTGTGCCACTTGTTGGACTAATTTGATGGTGCTCTGCTATGGTTTGAAGCAAAAGTATGTTGGTTCTGGGCCTCTTGAGAGGAGTTCCGATGGAGTCCTAGGTTACCCACTGACTGTGACAGGCCAGGGGCTCCCTGGTAAAAGCTACAAAGTGATTCACAGTTGTTTGTTGCCTGTGCTAAACCTGGAGGCACATGGGAGAGGCCACGCTGCTTACTGAAGACAGCTTCCACCAGTACCAGATCTATAGTAATCTGCAAAACCCAGGACACCTGGAGGCCTGCTGCCACCTGCCAGCTCTTTTAAGGTTAAGCCACTGATAAAACCTTGTGTGGTACATAAGTTGGGTGAGGCAGGGACTCTCAAGGAGTCACTAGAGTGGGAAGAGTTGTGGTCACTAGGTTAATATAGACTCTGGTTTGATGCCAGTGCTGAGTCTGGAGCTAATCAGTAAAATCTCAGAGCACACCGAGGTCAGTAGCTGCCTGCCTGGGGCCCATGAAAGCCAATAGTTTTCCAAGAAAGAGTGTGATGTGGGAGGGGCTGCCTGCTTGTGGAAAAAGTGCCTCCAGCTGTGCACGAGTTGGATGGGGCAGGGTCCCAGTGAGTCAGCAGGATAGAGCAGTGGAGCTCACCAGGCCAATCAGATTCAGGTCTGGCCTGTGGGAATGGGCTCAATGCAAAAAGATGGCACCTGCCTGCTGGCTGCATGGGAAGTGGCCCCCTCACCAGGAAAATTTCGACTGTCCTCCAGTCCACCCCCTGAAGTCCCCATATGCCTCTGAGGCTCCTGAAGTCACCGCTGGAGCCCAAGGTGAGTGCTTTTGAGTGAGTGAGTATGTGTGGGGTCATTTAGAGGACATCTGGGTTTCCCACAGCCTTCCATCCCACTGGATGGTTGGAATCCCCACTGTTTGTTACAACCAACAGTTGTGGCTCCTCTTCCTGGCATCAGTACTCTGGGCTGGGGAGCCTGGCGTGGGGGCCTGGGGTCTTTGTTCTTCTGGGGTAATCTCTGTGGCCAAGGTATCCCTCCTGATTCTCAGCCACCACAGGGAGGTTTGGGCCCATTCCGCTTCTCTGTCCCACCTACCAGTCTCAACGTGTCTTCTTTATATTTTTAGTTATAGAACTTCTGTTTAGCTAGAATTCAGACGGTTCTCCAGGTTGACTGTTCTATAATTGAATTGTAATTTTAATGTGTTCACGGAAGGACACAGGCACAGTGTTTATCTACTCTGCCACCTCGGATCTCTCGCAAACTGCTTTGCTTTAATTCTGTTCATTTTTTTGTCTTTTGGAAAGTTTCACAAAGCACACAATGTTTAAATTATGATCTTCTAACCTTAAAATATTTTATTTTGGTTATAGTTTGTATGTGCCTTGAAAATTATAGGTCATTGTTTATGAATGCAAAATATATTATCTATAACATTCTATCTCTGATTTTTTAAATAAAAAAACCAATCCTATACTTTCTGATAAGTGTGGATATTATATATTGTCAAATTACAGCTACATTTATAGCCTTTTTTTCTTCTTGTCTTATTTTCTCTCTCTTTTTTTTTCTTTTTAACATTTCCTTAACGCTTATACAGAGTGTGCCAAAAATATGGATACACATTTTCAGAAAGGAAAAAAAATATATTACAATTACACTGATGGTAACCACTCTGAGCACCTTTTGTAATTGCAGAAGTCAAACCTGGCTTGTATTCACCTTTTGTTATTGGTATTTATTGAATATTACAATTTTAATACAGTTTTTTCCTTTCTTAAAATGTGTATACATTTTTTGGCACCCTCTGTATATTGACTTATTTATCAAGAACTATTCAATAACCCTCTACAATTTGACTTACATTGGAAGTGAAAATAATGGGGCCTATTTGCAAATAAGTTTCATTTGTTTCTTGGTTCTTTTCACCATACAACTATTGGCAAAGACTATCTTCTTTTTTTTAGAAGAGTATTAGGCTTCCTTTATTTTTTTAAAGATTTTATTGGGAATTTGGGGGAGGGGAACAGCGTTGGAGAATCGGGGAAGGGGAACAGACAGGTAGACAAATTTCTGTTTTGTTCTTCAGTCTAGTTGTGGAGGATGTCGCTTCACTGGCCCATGTTGGTATGATCATTGCGCTCTTTCTGAGTGAGGCAATCGGTCGCCATTCATTGGTCGGCCACTCACAGCGGCTCCCGGGCTGCTCACACCAGCTGCCTGCCGCTCACGCTGACTGCCAGCCACTCACGTAGCTCTTGGCAGCCCACTGCAGCCCTGCTGCAGCCTATGCCGTTGCCGGCAACTCACAGCAGCCCAGCTCCAGGTTAAAGACTGTCTTCTTGATCAAACATTAGTTAGGCTCCCTGGAGCCCATTTTTAAAATTTTTATATTATGCTTTGGCTTTGGGTGCTGACTTCAGTCTGCCTAATCCAGTTGTAGCAAAAATTCTGCTAAGTCAGTTAAACAAAAATTCCCTCACCCTCAATATCTGATTCCTATGGTCTGCATTCAACATTCTGTTAAGTCAATTTACTAAGACTCTCCCTAAGCATGGTGTCTCCTCTTAGTTGCTGTCCATTTGTTGAGTTCCTCACCCTGCTCATGGCTATAAATGCCACTTGTCCTTGTTGTAATCAGAGTTGAACTCAATCTCTTTCCTGATACAGTAGTCCTAAAAAGGCTTTCTTACCATTTTAACAAGTGTCAGAATAATTTTTCTTCAACATTGTTCAGCCTAATGCATATGAGTTAATGTTTACATCAATTTTCTTATTAGAAAAAATTTAACAAACCTCTCACCCTTGTTACCTTCAAGTTAATGGCCACCTTAAAAAATCCAGTCATAGAGTCTAAAAGTATACTGAGTCATCGACTAAGTAAAAAGAAAAATGAAAAACTAGGAAAAATATAATTATGATTCATATATCTGAAAAGGTTTTAATACTTAAATATAGAAAGAGGTTTTAAAACTTATATAACACACAAAAAAAACATAATTTGACATTTACATGAAAAAACGATATGCAAATGGTTTTTAGAACCATGAAAAGATATTCAGACTAAGAGACTTCCAGTTGTCTCTCAATAACCATTCACCCGTTTTTCTTAGTAAAAAACAAAATAAATTTACTCCATTTTATCAGAGCTCTCCAAATATATGGCTGCAAGTGTTGGGGAGACATCTAGAGAGTCTCCTTAAAAAAGAAGGGGTATAGTTTTCATCACCCTCCTCGCTTTTTCTTCATTTATCTTTTGAACAGAGTTATGACAGATGAGTCTCCAGCAGCTCTTTGGAACATGAGCATGAGGTTAGAGACATAAACGTGGACCACAGTCCACATTTTGGTGCTGCCAAGTCAGTTCTGGGCACCCTCCTTCTCAGCTTCTGTCTTATTTTTAACGACATGGTGTGATTTAAACTTCCAATATCTTGGATTTTCTACTTTTATGCACACAAACTTTACTCTATATGACACAAATTCATTCACAAATAAAGAAAAAATATTAAAAATATGACTTTTAGTTATCAACTTAACAAGGATGAAAAAGGTTGAAACTATTCTTGTCAGGGTATGAAAAGACAGGCATTTATATATTATCAATGGTGTGGTGAATGTAAATTGGTTAAAATTGTTTGGAAATCATTTCCAAGCAGGTGGTCCCACACCCAAAGAGAAACAGCCCATTCTAGAGGAAGAAGGGATAAAAACTCCAAGTCCTGGCCAGTTAAGGCCTTTCAAGCATTTTGAGCCTTGCCTCTGCTCGGGACCCACTCCAAACTCTTTAGAGTGTACTTTCTTTTCTAATAATGGCCCTTAAGCCATTCTCTACTTTTTGTCCCACTTCTGCTTCTTTGAAATGTATTCTTTTCTCCTAATAAACTCCTTTTCTGCAACTTGACCTCTCTGGTCCGTGTCTTCATTCTTCAGTTCTACGAGACCATGATGTTGGCACACGCAATCACACACATCAAACAAATCCTGCATCAATTTTGTGACAGTTATCAAAATTTTAAAGTTATGTATCCCTTGTCCTAACAGTTAAACATCTAAAAATTTAATTTTTTCTTCAATATAGGCTTCCTTGATGTCTTACCAATCCTTTTACTTACATACCATTTTCCAGACCTTTAGTCAAAAGGCACACAGAGAAGTAGCTATAAAGATATTGAGTTTCAATTGCATCATTATTTATTAAATACAGGAATTTGAGATAAGCATAAAGTTCAACAATTAAGGCTGTAGGAAAAAATAAAAATAAATGGAACATACACTTAATAGTAGACAACCCTGCATTTACAAGGGCTGAGGAAGGTTTCTGGATATTGCTGTGAAAGGATATCTAGGGAAGACTGAGTAAGAACAGATTTGTAAGATTCTTCCTATCTCAGAATGCCTTAGGCAGCTTTGCCCTCACCTGCCTCCTCCTCTGTGTATAGTGATAGGATTTTCAAGCTGACAGATAACCTTGAGGCTGTTAGGATGCCCTCAGTTTTTATCAGTGAGTTCTTTTAGTAGGATACATGTGATATATCCTGAAAATTACCAACTTGCCACTAGACTACCTTGTGCTACAGACACAGGTTGATTGCCATTCCAAAGCCCAGTGTCTCCCAGTGTGAAAAGGAGATTTATAGGAAGTCTGATGGTTTGGGACTGTCCCAGATACCATACTGTATTTCTAGTCACATTGGGTAAGATATCTAATCTTATGTGTGCATTTGACAGGTCAGCCTTTAGTGGTAATTCAGCATCTAAGATATGTTGGTACACATAAAGCAAATTGGAGAATAGATTGCCTATATAAAAGAAAAAAAACCCCACCTCCTCCTGTATAAAGTAGAAAGAGTATATTTCTGGATGGATATATAAGTAATTATTAACAGTAGGGAATAATGCTAGAGACTATGCTTTATGTACTAAATTATTTTCCCATATGCAATATTAATTTTTATTTGCACTCAAAAGTAAAGCAAGGAAGAAAACATGTATATTTTTGTCTAGCTCCATGTACATATGAGCTGTCTGTACAACTATTATTTACATCAGGACCTGTGAAGGCTTTGTCATTGAGTGAAATCATACAAGGTTGGTGAGGAAATTCAAATTCGATTTCCAAGTCCAAGTTGACTTGATAAAACTATAAACATTATTGTATCAAATTGATAATAACATTAGAATAAAACTATTAAAGTAGAAACTGATAGGAAAGTTTCTTTAAAAAAAACCCAGGGTTTAATCATTATCACGATAATAACAAAATAAGATTAAGATGGTATACAACATCACAAAACTTTTGAATAAGTCTACTTATTGTTTATATGTTTAATGTATTTAAGGTATTTAACATATAAATATTCTGTTCCTTTCTTTTGTTTAATAAGAAGCTGTCCAGTATTAGGTACCTCAGTCTTTGTAGCCTCAAAGGGTGTTTTTCTACAACTCAAAGTTTCCCATTCTCTCTAGTTTCATGACATTGATATTTTTGGTGCCTGATCTCAATTAACTTTTCATAAAAGCTCATTTGAAACATTTGGAACTTATATATTTAAATTTTTCAGTGTTATCTTATATGAAATTATATTATTTGGAACGGATTGGAGGAAGGACTTCTTTCAGATTATATCTTGTATTGCCTTTACCTTTTTCCAAAAGATTTTTTTACTACTTTAATAAAATAAGTTAAAAATATATCTCATGGCATTAAGTTACCATACAAATTAATTCAAACAAAACCTAATCCAAATGAACAGTATACTTCTTTTTTTTTTTTATTTCTCCCTTCCAAGAATGTAGGCAAGTACTATTGTAGGAGAAGATTGTAGGTGATATATTTCTGAAAGTCACTCAGTGGTGAATAAATTAGTTTTCATGATAAATAAATCTTATTCTGTATACAGCCACTGAAAATAAGCATCAAAAAATAGAATTCTATAATTCAGCAAATATCTGGAATAAAAGTAATACATTAGATAAAATCTTCATATTCCAATCCTTGCTCAATCAGTACATTTTAGTGTGACCTTGGGAGAAATACACCTTATGCTGTAAATTCCCATTTTTCAAACTTACATAAAAACAATGCTGCTGACAAGCCAAAAAAAGATGTTTGGGAGAAATAACAGATGACAATACAATCCTTTGTACATGAAGTTTATAAATCTGATAATGAGGATGAAGGATAATAGAAGATTAAGGAACCTATTCAAGGAGAATTAAAAGCCCCAGCAATTGTAATGATCATTTTTTTTCAAATCATCTAATTTATAGTAGATAATTCTTTTTAAAAAATAAAATTTAGTTATATAAAAGAAAAAATTATTTAGACAGTTTCCATTACATAAACAAAGGTGCTTCATCTAGAACTGAAATAATTTCATTCTAGTCTGGCAAAGTGTAGTGGTTTCACAAAAATATAACTTTTTATGTTTATCAAATTTGAATTGAGTTTTTAAGCATAATTTAAAATATTCAGTGGTGGGAAGTATAACTTTCCATCCTAACTAATATTCTAACTAATCTTTTGGCATCTGCTTTATCATCCAACATTTACTGACTGTGTAACCAGTAATAAATAAATAGCAGAATGTACCATACACTTACTACATGCAAGGCCTTATAGGTACTTCTGTATATTCTGAAGTTTAGTTCTTATATCAACCATATGATACAGGTACTATATTTTTTCTCATTTTGCAGTTAAGTAAATTAGAACTCAGACAATGTAAGTGGCTTTTCCAGAGATGGTTTAGCATAAGTAGACCTAGCCTCTTCTATAAGTATACTTTATTGTCTTCATGTAAATCTACTCAACATTAAGAAAATGAATATCTACACGGTGTCATTTTTAGTTTCAATGTACTTAGAATCCAATGGAGAAGACTAGAAATATATCCACTTAAATAAATAAGGCGCCACAGTACTGAAATTATATTAGAAATATATATTAAGGTATAATTAATATTTTGATTTTAGTAATGCCCACATTACATTTTTATGTAAAAATTTTAGAAGAGCTTATCACTTTGAAGAATTGTTTTTTAAGTGGTTCAGAATTGTAGAATGAATATGTTCTTTATTTTAATATTTTTATAGTATGTTATTAGATTCTAAGTAAGTGTCAAATATTAATTTTTAGATCAGAGATTCAATTATGCATTTAGTGATAAAGCAAAATTGTGTGAATAAAATTGTAAAAAAAATCTGAATTATATTATTAAACAAGCATGAATATATTTATTGGTAAATATTGCTAACTACATAATAAGGGCAAATATATAAAAGTTAATACTATTTCTCTTATTTAGATTTGATTTAACTATAATTTATTGTTTTAAAAATTAATATTTAATTTAAATTAATTCAATTAATTTTTGCTTTGGTATTTTATGAGGTTGATTCTCAAATAATATTCTTCTTTATTAAAGTTAATCTAAATAGTTTTGTGCATAATAATTGTTATATTATTTTAAAATTTTGACATCACACATTGTCATACCTATAGATGTTACAAGTTTTTTATTTCAATGCAAATTAACATAGTGCATATGCACGCTAAATTATTATTAAACCTCTCTCAATATATTATATGTTTTAACTGAATAGATAATCCACTTTAATCACAAATAAATTAGGATTTGATTAATGACCCTGAAGTTTTGAAATGAAAAACACAGTAGAATAATAAATGTGTTTTCCATTTGAATAAAGAAAATATGCTTTATTCATGATTTAGTTGTCTGGGATACAGCAATTTAAAACTCCAGGAAAATATACACCTTTTTTGGAGACACAACTATAAATTCTCAAAGCAAAAAAACTATAATCTTTTAATTAGCTTTTGTTGTGTTCAATACGGTAATAAAAGTCAGAAGGAATTTTAATGAATGCTCTTTGTCATTCCCACAGCATCCTACTACAACAAACTACTTGAATAATTATAAAATCTATTATGCAGGGCATGGCACTTTACAGTTAGACATTATTTTATGTTAATTTAATACACTATAACAAACTGTGGGATATAAAAGATATTTTCCATTACTTTTTTGAGAAAAGAGAACAAATTTCTTTGGAGTTATGATTTCTTCAGTGTCTTCTGAAAATTTCAAACCTGTAATTGGGTAAGCCAACTTTTCATATTGTAATCATTTTATTATTTTTCTTAATGATTTTGTTAGTTCTTGGTTTCCAATTTTATCTTTAAATTTTCTTCCTCTTGTGGTTCTGTATTTTTCAATCACCCTATTTCTTGTACTGGTGTCAGCTCTTTAGTCTCTTCAGTTTCACACACTTACTTCATGTGTCTTCACATACAGTTGCTGACGTTTTTGCCAGTGACTGTTCCTCACTTGTATTCTTAAGCCTCTTAGTAATATATATTTACTTGTGTTCTGCTAGACAGTAATGATAATAAACCTAACAGACTTTATGGAAACTAATTTTAGAATAAATTCCTTCCAGGTTAATTTCCCGTGCATATTTATATATGGCATTATCCAAGACTTTACTTAGTTATAAGACTCTCAAAATCTCCCAATTTCTGTGGCATGACTGACTTCATACCATTTTATTCTGATGAAGAACAATACTTAGTAAATTCAAGACATCCAATTAAATTTCCTTGAAAGCTTTCCTTAGGTAGCATTAATGGGCTGGTAGTTCAATCAATCCATGTTGTTTCTACCAAAAGATTTCAGTTTTTCATTGGTTGAACTGAAATGTTACAGGGCCATTATGAAGGTTAAATGAAATAATTTATATAAATGTAAAATAGATTGGCATAGGTCATGCTCAATAAATGTTTCTACCTCCAAGTCAATTTCTTGATACATAAAAAAAAACAAACAGCTAGCTGCTCTCTGTCTTACCACGTACAGTAAAACCTTGGATTGCGAGTAACGTGGTTTGCGAGTGTTCCGCAAGACGAGCAAACATTTGTAATATGTTTTAACGTGGTAAACGAGCAATGTCTTGCAATATGAGTAGTTTGCTTCCTGGAATGAATTATGCTCACAAACCAAGGTATTACTGTATTAATAGATAATTACTTTAGAGGAAATTGCCCTGGAAAAAAGTAATTCTCAAAGAAACAGCTACTTTGAATGCGTTTTCTTTTTTTTTTCTGAGAGTCAAATATTTCATATGTTTTGAGTACGATCAGTAGAGCACATACACAAAAATGTAGAAATGTAAATTCCACTAAATGTGGCAGATGGGGAGGTGTGTCACTCAGATCTTCTGTCAAGCGAGAACTTTCTGGGAGAGAGAATTAGCTGACAGCCTCCACCTGTTGCATTTTCTGGTTTCACTCAAGTATTCATGACTAAGCCACACTTTATCCCTGGCTGCTCCCAGTGAACTAGGGAGCACAATGGGGGACAGGAGATCTGGGCTATTTCTGCCCCGTGTGGACATCTCAGACAGGTAATCACTGTATGACTTGGCCAAGACTTTCTCCGAGCTGCATTGAAGTGTGAGGTTTCTCCTACCCATCCTTCTTCCTTGCCTCACTCCTTTCACAAGTGTCAGTTATGCAAAGGGGTCTGAAGGTTTTTGCCATCTATTGCTGCTCCTTGCCCTTTTTATTATTCATAGGCATTTCCCTCAACATATATTTGTTTCTCTTTTAATACTGTCTTGGCATCTGCTTCCCAAAGGACTCAAACAGACACACTACGGATTTGAGATTTTCTTTGATCATTATTCAAGAGTGTTCCCTCCCTTAATAATGCCAAAGCTGGGTCACCAAAAATAATATTATGTACATAAAGAATATTGCACATAGTACTATTTAAATTTCCATGTCATAAAGTAGGGTGTAATGAGTCACCATGTTTACCATTGAATGAGATCTCCATTGTTGCATTTTTCCACATGAGAATTATATATCCACATTCTCTGATATAGTGGTGATCAATTTGAAAAATTTGTTTACCAGAATCAACTAGAGCTGCAGTCATTTCAGAAGTAAATTTTATAAAATCATGGATTTCCTAATCTATTCCTTCTTGTCTGGAACTCTTTTTTGATAATACAGTATATATCACAGTATAATTTTATGTAACGTAGAAAGACTGATTCTTTGCAGAGGTCTGTGGGGCCTTCAGAATTTTTCTGTACAGTCCCCTCACTTTACATAAGAGCAAATTAAGATACTGAGAAACTAAGGTCACCATTACTGCCAGAACCAGAGTTATGCCTCTTGATAGCTTCTGTGGATGAAAAAAAGGTCACGTTCTAAACCTGACAAACTCAGGGGAGGGGTACTCAGGCATGGTGGACCCTACAAATTCAGAGACCAAATTAACCACATAGGATGGTGTAAAGATAAAAAGTCCTAACTAAAAGCGGGTCATGGTGAGTAGCTGCATCCTTGGCCTGTAGCTTCCTTGACAAAGGTCAATATTTACCTTAACTGAGGCTTTTTATTGTCTTTTTGCATCTAAGATAACATACCCTTGGAATATCAGAATAACGTCTTTTTCCAGACCCTTCAGGGCACAACCCACCGCACCACAGCCCCTCATTGTTGTCTTGTTCCTCAAATACCATTTCTATGTGCTGTAAATGTTAATTATTAACTATCCTGTACCCACCAATGTAAATGAGGTATATAGCTCTCCATTTTACTTTTTATCCAACCCCAGAGATTTCCCTGCTTTGCTTTCTCCTATCCCCGTAACCTGCCACCAGTGGGCTTCATGGAACCCTCCTTATGTCTCCTCCTTTGATTCTAATGTATGAAATAAGCTACAAAACTGCCATTCTCCAGAGCAAAAAATCTCAACCAATTTTGCTCCCTGGCAGTTGCCTTCAGTTTGGCTCAAATAAACTCATTTAAAATTCTCTACAGGTTTGGATGTTTCTTATGTCGACACATCTTTTCATCAAAATAGTGTAGCATTTTTGATGTTGCTTTGATCAGAACACCAGCTTAAAGGGCCAGACACGAAGTGTTGTCCTTCACTCACTTCTCTATCAGACCTACAAATATTAGACTGTCTCAGGGCACCAGAGGCTGAAAAGTTATATAAAGTAAACCCACATGTATTAGAATTTCAGATAAAGAACACTGGGGATTAAAGATTTGCTACTTATTGCAAAACTCGGCCTCAATCCTAAATGCAATGAAAGATTATTAATGGATGCAACATACCCTGCTTCAATTCAAAGAGAAATCCTTCTCATCTTCTAAGAATATGCCAGTGCCAATTATTAGATTTGATTTAAGTGCCAAAATACAATTCCCTTTCATCCCTATATAAAATCGTAGTGTCATTCCTCTAATTCAATTGTTATATATTATTAAAACATTATTTTCTTGAAGACATAAAGTGATTATTTTTCATAAATTGCTGGTACAATGATGAGATTAACAACATTTTATTTGATTAATGCCTATTCATACCACAACACTTTGTTTTCTCAGAGTTTATGCTAATACACGCTAATCCCCTTTTAATCCTATAGAGAGCTACAAGTGTGAATTGGGTGGAAGAAAAAATCCTGCATGCTAAATATATGTTAATACCAGAGAGGTAGAAAATAAGCATACTGTTCTGTATGTAAATTTTATGAGGGCATGAAGAAGAACTTGTTGCTAAAATCTGCTTGAAATGAGAAGGATTTTCATTAAGGATGAGAAAACATGGATCATGGTGTCTGGGGATATACAGAAGAATCTACAATGGTAATCTCATAGAGCAAAGCCTATTAGGCAGATGTTATCATGGGGGAAAAAAGGGGGGTGGATTATGCTGAGAGAAAGGAAAAGCCCAAATCCTTTTACATTGATAAATCAAATGGAAAGTGCCCTCATGGAAAAAAGAAGATAGGAAAAAGTATATTCATAACTAGAAAATTTATAAAGAATATGTGAAGCAAGCCAATTTTTTTTCTAAAAGGGAGAATAAAGATTAAAAGCTATTAGAGATAAGTACCTTAGAGAAGTCTTATGCATTTCAAAGCTTAGTTTAATATAGCTTCATTAAAATATTAACTGGAAATTTTGATCATTTTAATTTTTATTGTTAGAGCTTATTCTAATCTAAGAATCTCTGGATCACAATTTCATGCCATAAATTTGGATATTAATTACGTTTCATTAAACTTCTATCTAAACATAATCCTCACCCCTACTTTCTAAGTGCATTTTCCAGATAAACTGTGCAAATATAGTACCAAGATTCATTAAACTCCTTATTTACTCACAAGTAAGTGTGTTGATGAAATTCAGCACTAGTTTACTTCAATTTAAATTACTTTGTTATTTTTTTTTCAGTTTTTAAACAAACAGCTTATTGAAGTGACCAAAATTTTACCACCCTGAAGCTGCCTTTTGGGATATTGATTTTTAAGTTGATTATTAAGAAACAAGACTCAGAAAGAACCTTTGATCCTCCTCCCCCTTTCTGTCCAAGAGATTCAGACAGAGAAACCTGCTTTAGGAAGGGACCGTGGGCTTAACCACCTTAAGAATCTTCACCTTAGCATTAGCCAGGAAGACGCCAAGTCTGTCAGCTAGATATCCACAGTGTTCATCTGTTTCTGAGTTGCCTGGCAAGAATTTTCCTGCAGTGTATGTTCTGCCCTTCTTCAACTACCAGTAAATAGCCCATTCTCACATCTGAAACCTAATATCCGGTCCCTCACTTTTCTCCTTTGTCCAAAAATGTCTTATGTATTCAACGTTGCCTCACTGTCTTTGGAATTTTCATGCTTATGTGAATTTCCCGTGCACATGTATTACATTTTTTATTTTCTCCTGTGAATCTGCCTCTGTTAATTTGAATATAGCCCACCTAGATGAACTTAGAAGGTAGGAGGAAAAGGATTGATTTTTTTTAGTCCCCACATCATCAGATATTGAAACATATAAAACAATAAAGTAAAATAATTTTAAGAGAAACTATCCATTTATAAGTTTTTTAACATGCTTGAAAAAACCTTTTAAACATCACTTTATGTAACATACATATATAAGCAGATGATTCTACAAAAATAGAACAGAATGTGTACTGTTCTTGGTAGATAAAAACTATCCCATGACATCTTTCTTGTCTATAAATATTTGCCTGTTTTATAGAAAGTGTTATAATTCATATGCATTTACTTTGTGCCAGACATACAGAAATGTCAGTAACACATTAACAGATGCTAATTGTTTGTTGTTATTATCATTGTATCATTTAGTCTTTCCAAAGATCCTGTATATTAGTAATAATTATCTCCATTTTGTAGACAAAGACACCTATCTTAGTTTATAAAATTTTTTCAACCTCACACAAATACAATTTTTCCTTTTCTGATATCATTGAACATTTTTATTTAATTAATGAATATTTATCCCAAATTTTTTAGTGCATCCTCTATTTAGAATGTCTCATCGTTACAAAAAAATTTGATTGAATTTTTGCATTTAATTTTTTTGTCAATTCAGAATAAATCCCTAGAATATGAATTGTTCAAAGAAATGCAGTATTTAGATTTTGAGATTTATTGATAAATCACTGTCTAAATACTGTTTGTCAAATCACAATCATACTATTGTCACCAATGCATGGTAGAACCAATATTTTTAACTTTTTCCAATCTGTGAAGTAGACAAAGGAGATCTCACTTTTAAATATATTTTCATATGTGTGATCATTAGTTATTTTTATTATTCTATTATGACACTTTTCATTTTTTTTACATTTTTCTATTGGGCTATTGGCATTTTTATTGATTTGTAAGAACATATATTGGAGACATTATAGGGTAACATATGAGTGAATAGTTTTTCTTGATCCATCACATTATTTCTGACTTTTTTTTTAAAGATTTTATTGGGGAATTTGGGAAGGGGAACAACCAAGTTGTTGTCCTTCAATCTTAGTTGTGGAGAGTGTAGCTAGCTCAGCTCCAAGTCCAGTCTCCATCTGGCCACCCATCGACAGCTCGGGGCTGCTCAATCTTAGTTGCGGGGTGGGTGTAGCCCACCATCCCGTGAGGGAGTCTAACCACCAACCTTGTTGTTAAGAGCACGTGCTCTCACCAGCTGAGCCACCCAGCCACCTGTTGGTAGCTCAGTGGCAGCTCAGCTCCGGTGCAGCTCACTGGCTCATGTGGGAATCAAACTGGCGACCCTGTTGCTCAGAGCTCACACTCTTAAACAACTGAGCCACTTGGCTGGTCCCCCTACTTGTGACATTTTAATAAGAACTTCAGTATACTGATATTTGTATTTTTGTTTTGTTTAAATGTTATCAAATGCATAAAAATTATCAAATGTTTAACATGAAACTTGATCCATGTTTTTTAGAAGGAAATTGTTTAATTTAGAAACATGGATTATCTACTAATCTTTTTTGGGTTTAATTTTTAATTTCAATTTCACTGTGAATAGAGAAATTACCCATATGATATCAGTATTTTGAAATGTGTTGCAACATGCTTTAAGAATCAGCAAATTGTTACTTTTGACAATTGTTCTGGGTATACTTAAAAAGAACGTCTATATGATATCATTGAGCACCAGGACTGCAAAACCAAGTTCTAGGAGACAGGAAGAAAAAAGCAAAGAAAACTGAATAACCAAAATAGTATGGCAAAAACCAAGAAAGTGTGGTGACTTTTTAGATAAGTAAAGATAGTCTACCAAGAATAAAGGAGGGGCCATCTGTATTACATGTTGATGATAGGAGAATCAAGTGATTACCATTGGTTTGTCATCATAAAATCTTTGGGAATCTTAACAGTCAAAGTTTTAATAAGGTGGTAATAAAAGCATTATCTGACAAGCTTTACTACAGAATGAAAAATAAATGTTGGAGAAGAGATTTTTGTTTAATTCCGTTATGACTATAAGAAGAAGATTCATGTTTCTATTATTTCATTGTTCTCCCAAGTCTGAATTCTAAAGGAATCTAGACAATTCCTTCTTTAGAAATAGAACATCTAGAAAGTCTTAGTTCTAAATTAAACTGAATTAAGATATTAGAAATGAATTTATTATGATTGTGTTTTTATTTCCTAGTGATTACTATTACCATTACAGTAATATAAAAGAGCCTTACATAACAACATAGAATAGCTTCCCCTCAACCTTCAAAAAATACATCAGTTGACAGGTCTTTTTATTTTTTTCCTTTGGCACCTAGTTACTTCTTATTAGGACACTATACATCTGTTTCTGAGAGAATTATATTTTTAAATTACTTCCACAGAGCAAGGTGAAAGGTAAGAAATGAGACATTAAGGGAAAACAACAACAAGAAAACAAACGAAGAAACAAACAAAACAAATTTAAAAATGTGATCATTTATGGAGCCCTTAACTATGTTATATGTAAGATCATTGTATTAATTTTGTGCTTTAAGCACATTATTCCAACCATGTAAGCTCTTGTTTCTGTATCTTTTAAGTTGGGTATTTTAACTTGTAAAACAGAAAACTCTAAATAATAGATAGTAAAGATTTTCTTCCCCCCACAGAAATGAGTCTACAGTGACCAGGAAACCACATAGAACATATGCAAGATACAATCATTAAGAACATGCTTCTTTCACAAATGTTTTGTACTTCTACCTTGTTCTAGGATACCATTTACATTTGAAATTCAAAATATTATATCTTAATTTAAACAGTTATTATTTAGTGGTTTGAAGCACTGGCTACAGCCAGCCTTACCTATAATCACAAAGGCCAGTTGCATGGATCACACTATATTGGAAGTATTGCAAAGAATCCTTTCACATGCAGAAGTCTTTCCACTGTGCTATTAGCAAAATTATTCCAAAAAGTCCATTCCATGAATTGAGGCATTTTTTCCCCTGTTAATCTGTGCCATTTTACATGTTATTTTGCACAGATAATACATTGTGACATTAATCTCTTAGAACCAAAATATTACTCTTAACTTTTGTCATTTGTAAAACAGAAATAACAATTAAATCTGTACCCATGGGATTGATGTAAAGATAAAATGAGTTAATTTACTTTTAAAAAGATGCCTGGTACAAAATATGTTTAATATATGTTAACTATCATCTTCCCAAATATTCTGTTTATTGAAATCCCAACATTTCAGAAATATTTCAGTTAATCCATGCAACAGTCCTGTTAGTAGATAATATTACTATCCACATCTTACAAAAATTATACATGTACGGATCTAGAGAGATAAACAGATTTAAAAGCTTACCCACCTACAGTGCTATTAAATGATGTAATCATTCTTCTACATGTCTTTCAGTTTTAATGTCCATGCATATTGCATCATAAATTATCCATAATGTTATGATCCAAGTGGAAAATTCCTATAAAAGGAGAATACAGGAAATTCAAAGAAAAAAATAACTTTGAAGAAATAGAAAATACTGGAAAGTTTATTTTATTTGAGAAATGAGGATATTTTATTGAATTTGTCAAGTAAGAAGCAGTATGTAAACATTAATATAAATTTTTAATAAAACACTTTAAGAGAAGCTAGATTTCAGAATTACTAGAAAAAATACGTTCAGTGAGTGGAAATAATAGGTATGCAATATGCTTTGGTAATTCTAATCTTTATAGAGTGACTATTCTGGATAGGAACAAGTTTGAGAATTTTATCAAGGAAAGAAAGAACCAATTATGCAGTATTTGGAGTTAATATATTTAGAGAAGATTTAGGTATGAATACATGGGAGTATAGGTATGATTGACTCTTTTATTCATAAAGTTTTCTAATGGTTCTTTATACATTTCATTTATTTTCACACTCAAAAAAACAAGTCTGGATATGAATACTTGATTGGCTTAGAAAGCAGATATGCAAAGCTTTGATTTAAATATCAATAATTTAAAATACCAAAACTACTGAGAAATGCCTAAAACTTCTAAGTTTTAAATCCTGCATATCAAGTGTGTGTTTATAGATTGGGAATTCTAAGTTAAATTTTAATTAATACACTTTATTCCTTTAAAAGACATCTGAGTCCTTTCCAAATTTGATTCCAAGTCCGGTTTATTAAAATCTAAATTTATTTTTACTTTTTTTATTAATTTCAAGAGTCTGACTTGATAAGCACTTAAGAAAAATTACTTATTGTGCAGCATATATTGCTCTAAGAGTGCAAGTACATTTGCATGCAGTAAGTGTTCAACTATGTAATTAAATATGCTAACATAGTAATTACCTGTTTAATTATGATGCATAATTAGTATAAGTGAATATAATTATGTAGTTACATGAAACATCCATGTGATAATAAAAAAATCTTACATTATTATTGGAGATGAAAATGGTGAATTAAATAGTAAAGTAAATCAAATTTAGATGAAATAATCTATGGCTCTCTCAGTAGGCTCTGTAATTCTCTTCCCTATTGATTAGTAGTTGTTTGTTTATTATAACTAAGTTAATTCTTACTGTTGTCTTAAGAGTTACAAAGGAAATAAAGTCAAAAATTAGGTCGAATATTGGATTAAGTAATTTGGATGACTATCTGAACCACTCAGAATTATTAGTTCTCTAGGAAAGGTAAGAAATTCCCTAATGTTAACAGTGCCTAACAGGAGTTGTGATGTAATTGATTTCGGAAAACCTTAGATGAACCATTGTAAATTAAAATATATATATTTGATAGATGTTTCTACATATCTAAATTATTTCTCCATACTTAAAAAGTAAGTTAATGCATTCATTTATTTTGAAGTCTTTTACTAGAATATTATCCTGCTTACTATTAGTTTTTTATGGGTAATGTGCTGTAATTATCTTGTTAATACCCAGGGGAGGAATTGGTAAAAAGCTGCTTTAAATTTTCATTGAGGTAAAATGAAGTCTATTGCACATAGCATAGTGTCAATCACATATAATAACCAGTTAATAAGAATATACATATATATATATATATATATATATATATATTACATAATTAAGTAATTTAATTAACTTGTGAGTAAATAGAACCATGTGGAAATAACTCTTGGCCATATTCATTATCTCACTGCTGTGTTAGAGCAGCCTTAGAATTGTTTCTTAAGGAAAAAGTACAGGGTGAAGATGCCCTTACATTAAGTTATCCTGAATGGCGTATTCAATGTTTTTAAGACGATATCAACCCCAGCCCCTGAAAGTCATACAATATGACTCTGTCCTTAATTGACAACACAGAATGTTGATACACCAAGTGCTTGTCAGAGAAGTATAACCCTTTGATAAATTACACTGAGTGCATCTGAATATTTATTGAGAAGGGCCCAAAGGAGATTCAGTCCATACTATACTCCATGTTGTCCACATTTAATCAAATCCTCAGAAAGCAGCATATTTAAACCATATCAAGTTAACTTGTCATAAAATTTCTTAGATTCAACTGTACTCTTGTTTTATACCTGTAACATTGACCTTCATTTTGAGGTTATAAAAACTTTATATTTTAACCTGAAAATGCCAGAAAAACACCACAGAAAAAAATTTCCTCTGTCAGTTTTCACAGACTGTCGATGTACAAACAGTTCTAGGATAGTACTGGGTTCAGGGTTTGAAGAAATGAAATCAACAGTTGTTGATAGTAAAGTATTTTCTAGATTTGGCAAAAAAAGCTCATTCTGAATATAAAGTCTTCTGAACACTATAGAGGGGTCTGAGTAGAATCCAAATATAAACAAAATGGATTATTGCTTAATAGGAATTATAATATAAAAAAGGGGACACAATATCTATTAAATAAATATACATGATGTATCAATCCATATTTAATGATAGAGCCCTCAGTCTTCCTACTGTCTCTCATCATAGTTAGCAAGTTTCTCTTTGACATTCCTTCGAAATGTAAGCATAATTATTTTTACACTTTCAGCCTAATACCACACTGAATACTCCTGTGTTCTTTGTTCTCACATCAATGATCTTGTTATTTAATATTGAGATTTGTAAGTTAGCCACAGAAGGTTGCTGAGAATATATGTGTGGTATCTATTAACAATGCGGTCTTATATACAAACAGAAAGTTAGTTACTTTCATTAAAAAAAATCATTGTGCCCTGAAACTTGGACTATTTTGCCTCTCAGTATTACAAGTACAGGTCACACTCTTGAATTTTTTTTTTTTTAAGATTTTATTGGGGAATTGGGGAAGGTGAACAGTGTTGGGAAATTAAGGAAGGGGAACAGCCAAGGTGTTGTCCTTCAGTCTTGGTTGTGGAGGGTGCAGCTAGCTCAGCTCCAAGTCCAGTCATAATCTGGCAGCCCATTGGCAGCATGCAGCCCCTCAGCTCAAGGTGCCGTGTTCAGTCTCAGTTGCAGGTAGGCATAGCCCACCATCCCAAGTGGGAGTCGAACCAGCAACGTTGTTGTTAAGAGCATGTGCTCTCTCCAGCTGAGCCATCCTACCACGTTGGCAGCTCAGCGGCAGCTCATCTTGGGCACAGATCACTGGCCCATGTGGAAATCGAACCTGTGGCCCTGTTGCTCAGAGCTCATGCTCTTAACCAACTGAGCCACTTGGCTGGCCCCACACTCTTGAAATATTGTTTGCCATGTCCTTGTCAAGCAAGATATGTGGCTAGGTTGTAGGATTCAGAAAGTCTTCAGATGTGCAAAAGCAGCAATAATACTTTGTGGTTGTTAGGACTTCTCAATTTTGTAGAGTTCATGTCATCAGTGTTCTGACATGTTGGCAGTTCACAGCATCTAGATAGTTCCGCCAGAGTAGTTCATAATTTGTGTTTTGTGAAAATAGTAATCAATAGTGATGATGCTAGAACATACAATCAAGGAGTTTTTACTAATTTTGTAATTCATGTTACATCACGCATCTTTTTGTCATTTATTTCATCTTCCACATGACTCAATACAATGAAACATTTAACTTAAAACAATCAATACTATCAATAAATCTGGTTGTTTAATGAGAAATGAAAGAATCTTGGCTTTATTTAACACAAAATTCATAATCATGCTATTCAGAAATAATAAACATCTAATAATCTTTAAAAAAAACAACAAATAATGTATACTTACCACAGTCCAGGAAGTTCTCAGTACTTTGCATATCAGATGAAGTGATTTATTCAAAGTTGCGCATCAGTAAGTAGAAGTGGTAAGATTATAACCTGGTACTAAGTATGAGACTTAGACTATCTGAATCTAGGGTGCTTGCTTAACCACTATGCCATTTGGCCATTTGATACTATTACTAGAAGTTTACTTTGTATATATAAGTACTTTAAGTATGGCAAATGCTTTCTCTTTATTTTAGCATTATACTGATTTCTATTTCACATATTTTACTTCAAGCCCACCTGCAGAGGTATTGTGAATTTCTTTTCTGTGTGTAGAGACTTAATTTTTGCCTTTTTGTAATTAGCCATCCAATAATGAGGCATAAATACACATGCTCAATGTTCTCTGTCAACTAGTTTATCTTTAACCCATAACTCATAATTTGTTCAGATTTCTGTGATCAAGACCCTTTGAAATCATGGTAATTTTGCATAGATTGTCATCAAATAGCTGCTGCCATCATTACTTCTCAAGAAGCCGAATTTCAGTTTTGCACAGAAGATAAACTCTATTACTTGTTTATGAATGCTCAATGCATATTTTTGAATAGGCTTTTGGTAAATGTTTCTTCCTATATTCTTTACTGATTTAAAAAAAAAATTCTCCTAGGAGGCAATTTATGTAGACTACGTCTTACCTTCAAATTAGGCTACAGTAATTAGGAGAGATTTTTGCCATTCAAAATTCATACATTAGCAAATCGGTGAAACTCTGAATACAATACAGACAAGAGATTCTTACAACTTTGATGCTTCCATTCCATTTTCAGTTCTATCACTAATTTTTCTTTAAGTACTATGATGAAAGATGTGGGTTAATATAGAAATATTTTATTATAGAAAAATAAAGACATATGCAAAAGTTACCAAAGCAAAGAATAATAATCAATACAAGGCAAAAACATATACCAAATGTGATTGAGAACACAAATTATGCCAACAAAATTCTCTCAATTTCTAACGTTTGTGCGAAAATAAAGATTGCCACTTCTATACTGGGATATTTTCCCCAGGACTTTTATGGGGCTGTTGATGATATTTATAATTGGTTATTAGGGCATTTTGACATTTGTCCAATGAATTTTCTCTTGTGATTTAGGATGAAATAATGGGTTTCTGTTGTCTCCATAAATCCATTTCCTCAAATTCATAGAATCTATATCAGACCCCTCTGGAATTGCAATTTAACCATGATTGCAGGGCATAAATTTATTCAGTATTTTAATGTCCAAAACTGAAGACAAAACATACAGAAACACTTTTTTTTCCACATTACATAGTTTACTTTTTATATTTAAAATTAATTAGAAGATAGTATATTATTTATTTCAATCTCCAATGAATATTAATAGGCATGTCATTCCTATCATTTTTATTTGATTGGGATCATTTCAAATTTATTGTCCTTTAATTTTTTCTTATAAATATTTAAAACTTGACTTGGAGCAAAATGCATATAAGAAGATTAATCTCTTTTAAAATCATGATACTTTGTTATGAATATAAGAACAACTATTTGAATTGTAAAGATCAGAGTGTTTCTGCTATGTGAAACAGAAATCAAGAGGAGATTTCATGGTTTTATTCATGGCCAAAGATTTCATTAAGACTCATATATTTTTTCTATCATCCTCTTCAACCATGGACAGCATATGAGTGTTTTCCTCAGGCTGGTTCTCCTGGTTGCAAGATAACTCTAGCAGCTCCAGAGCACAGATCCACATGAAAAGGTTCAGAGACAGAAAAAAACTTCCTTTTTTGTGTTTTGTTTTGTAATTGAAGAATCTTTGTCCCAGAAGACTTCTAACCAGATTTCCCCTGATCTCTCATTGGCCTGAATTGCCTGCTTTACATACTCATGCCTAAACCAGTAACTAGTGAGGGAAATTGGTTATTTTAACATATCCTGGTTTTTATGGAGTTTGTTTTTATCTCTGCCAAATTCATATGTTGAAATGCTAATCCATCTGATGATATTTGGAGGTGGGGCCTTTGGGAGGTCTTAAAGATGGAGCCTTCATGATGGAATCAGTGCTCTAACAAAAACAGACACAAGAGAACAACAAGGCAGCTGTATACAAGCCAGAAAGAGCGTTCTCACAAGACACCCAATCTGCCAGCCCTTTGTTCTTGGACTTTCCAGCCTGAAGAACTGTGAGAAATAAACATTTGTTGTTTAAGCCACCCAGTCTAGCAGCCCTCGGCTGCTCACCAAAGAATTATGTTATATGTGGTGAATAAATTGCTGGGTGTTTAATCATTATAGTCACTGTTACTCACAGCCCTAATCAATGCATAAGTGATAACATGAGACATTTATAAATGCCTATATAAATATTGTTGCCTTACCTTAAAGTTCACATGGGTTTCATAAAAAAATTTATTTTAAAAATTTCAATACATAGTAACCTTAAATTGTTATCAGAATAGAAATGTTTGAAAACATAAGCTACCTCATATCCTTATTTCATAAGAATTTTTCTTTGTTATAGAATTGGGAATTTTCAGTTTTAATAACCACTGAAATGGATATTAATTAAGATTTCCTCTTGAGTAATATAGTTTTAAAATACACTGAACCATTTTAATATACATATTTATAACTAATTTAAATATAATTAAATTTTTCTGTTTCTCCTACAGCTGATGATTCCTATTTCAGATAAGTTTATCAAGTCATTTTTTAATATGTAAAACCCCATATATAAAACCCTACATTAAATTATTGAATAAACCAAACTTATTCTTGTACTTCTCTTTAGTAAAACATACTTCTACACTTTGATGACTACCAAAAATAAATCCTTCCCATATCTAATAATGTAAACAGCAGCTTTTTGTCATTTTAATTTAATTATTATGTATTTTTTAATTTTGATGAAAAATAAATTAGTCAATAAACTGGGTGAGATAAATTTTAATTTTTTTAATTTTAATCCTCCCACAAATAATTCTATATTCATATATTGGGTTGTTGGAAAAGTCACGATGTATTTTTCTGTTTTCCATTGCAAAAATGTGTCATGACTTTTCCGACAACCCAATAGTAATGTTGAAGTTAACATTTAAAAAATCATGACTAATGTTTTGGTAGTAAGTTTTTAGTTTATATTATTTACTGTCAATGTAATAAAAGCAGCATTTTTTTTCCAAAAGAGCCATAAGTATATAAAGAATATTGTGTCACTGGATATCCACTATTCTGATGTGTAGCAGTGTTAGAATGCATGCTGTTAAAGAGACTTTGGAAAAATAGAGGTATAATTAATAATTCATATTGGCCTATTACATGAGTTAATGGGAAGTAGGAGGTTTATATACCTCTCAAGTCTAGTAAGGGCTAAGTCATCTTGGTTCATATTCCCTAAGGCCTAAGATCCATGACACTTGCAAATAGCATTACCTCTTTAATTTCTGTAACATTTTGATATGCAGTAATGCACCTAACTTAGATCATGTTAAATAAATCACTTTTCAAAGAGAATAAAGAGAAAAAAAAATATATATATATATATTATACCTCAGGACAAGGCTGAACAAGAAGTAAACTTTTAAAACATATAATAAAATTTTCTGTTTTGAACTAGACATTCAGTAAATATAGAAAAAAAATCTAAATTGAAAATAAAGATCTCCAAGTCAGTTGTGTGAATTTATGACATAAATTTATGATATTTATATGGTTCCAAAGCACATGAATACTTTTGTTTAAAGTAGTCCTTAGTTAATATTGATTTCACACAACCAGTATAAGGCTATGGAATTTATTTCAGGATTAAAACACCTTCACATTGACCTAAAATATTTCTTATGGATAAAATCCCAAAGAGACTTCATAACCAAAATTCATATAGCACTCAACTAAAGAAACAAAGAGAGTGAGTTTGCAGAAAGAATCAACATTAGAAACAAATATGTGAATACTTCAGATATTTATAATATGAGATCAATTTATTTGGATATATTTAAAGGATTTTAAGAAGTAAATGAAAATATTGATATGATGAATCATCAGGAAATATATAAAATGATTAAAAATGTATAACTTTGTAATAGACTTTATATATAGTATATATGCACATATAATATATAATATACAGTATATAATATATGTATGATACATGTATATATGTATATAATATATATACTTATCCACACATATATATGAAAACTATTGGGTTTTCAGAAAAGTCATGATGCATTTTGCAATGAAAACAGAAAAAAATATGTCATGACTTTTCCGACAACCCAATATAACAACTAAATTAAATATTTAGTGAATTGGATAAGCAACATATTTGACAAAACTGAAGGGAATAGTTAACTTGAATTTAAATTGAATTAAACTGTTCAAAATGTAATCAAGAAAGTAAAATGAATTTGAAATATGAGAGATAAAGCAATATGTAAGATAAGGTAAATTGATTTAACATATATCTGCTTAAAGTTCCAGAAGGACCTAGAAAATTAGATTTGTTCACAGAAAAAAAAGAACTTTGCAGAATTGTTAACAGAAAAAAAAATTTATATTCAGAAAATCCAACACATCTCAAATGGATTATAAAATAAACTCACACCTCAATGCATCTTAAAACATTGGACAAAATCAAAGAAAATATCTGTAAAAACAAAACAAAACAAAACAAAACAAGAAAGCTAGGCTGAGTGGGAATGGGGGATATTGACCACTGTGAGACGTGTTAACTGTATAATCCCTGTACAATGAGCTGAACAAAGTTTTTCTTTGTATCCTGCAGTTGGAAATGACTGTGTCACATCAACATATTTTGCATGCCATTCCTAGGTCTGTGGAATTTCCGTATTTCTTAAATATCTCCTCAGTGTGGAAATCAGAAATTGAATTGCCATTAACTACAAATAAACAAATATGAATATAAGTACTGTTAATCAGATGGACTCATGCAAGAATTCCATTTGAAAGAGAGAAATATGTGCAGGAAAGCATTGTGTGGATTTCATTTTTTGCTGAGGAGACTGTGGAGACTTCCTTTGACTCAGGGAGGTGGCAATTGAAGTCTTTGTGGCACTTGGTGGCCAGCATCAACAGTTCAAGCCCCTATGACTCTTTTCTCATTGCTGTTTGGCCTTTGTTCTTAGATTCTACTTCTCCAAGCCAAATTCCATTCCACCTGGAGAGTCTGTGAACTAGTGAATAGCATTTAGTACATAAAATTTATAGCTGGCTTCAACTTGCAAGAGTAGTTTTTAATGTTTGCTTCTAAGAACACTGCTTATTACAGAAATTGACATTTATTGTGATGGCAGATTTCAGACTCTGAGGGAATGAGAATCAAGGATAGGTCAACTGGCTTCAATGAATTTAAACAGCATGAAGTACCCCTCTAGTGTTTGAGGATGGGAGTCTAGCAACCCATGGTAAAATGATTAATAGATAATTTCCTTTGATCATCTGTAATGAATTGTAAATTGAGAGCAAGTCCTTGGGAGATATAATTGGCTCTTTCCAAGAAATGTCGTAAAGTTCAAGATGAATAAATGAACTGACTAATTGGGTCTTTTAAATATATTGGGGGACTTGCAGAATGAGCCTTTCATCAGTCTTAATTTCAACACAAAGTATCTTATGAGAAATGGGCACTTTCTATGATTGTTCCAATTATGGGCTAGAATAGCTGCAAACCACAAACAAATATCAAACTAAAGCTAAATTTAATCCCTAGCCTCACTGTATCTCTAATGTACCAGTTGGCCCTCTGTTATAAAAGAGTGGGATCTTGAGAATTGCAAAAGGAACATGTGTCGGAATTTATAAGCTTGAATTTAAGCATCTTAAACATCTAAATCCCATTAACCTTCATTTCTATCATAAGAAACATCTCTTGCCCTTCCCACAAGTGCTCCCCCCCCCCCCCCCCGGTGTCCTAGAAAACCTTGAGACAATCTTGGCAAGGAGAAATCAATCCTCTTCGCGCTTCACACCCAGTGCCAGTCACTGTTTCTAATCCAACTAGAGTTAAGTCCAGCATTTCTTCCATGTGAAATACCAAGTTTCAATTTTGAGAGGAGAAAATTCAAGTGCCCGAGAATTTCTATTTTTATTGTTGGGGAAAGTCATCAAGAAGACATGACTGCCAGCTTGGCCCACAAGCTGGACCTAGGTGATCGGAGGCTCCACTCTTCCTCCCCGCTGTGGGTGGAATGTGCCCTCTGCTTGCCTTCCCTATGCAAGAAGTTGCCCAAGGACACAGCCTTGAGATAATAATGTGGTGATGAGACCATCTGGACTGGGTATGTGACAAAAGCCAGTTAAGATCTCCTGCATATGTGATTGAACCCAGTTAAGGCCCCTATATAGACTTTTATTATTCGTCAGTGGACATGGAAAACGACTTCATTTGCAGTTGCCCAAGGCAAGCTTCATCAGTTAAGTTCTCTTTGTTCTTAAATCTTCCACCTACCAATCTTGAGTGGTCTGCCTTTTTCTTTGGTCCCTCCCTGCCTTCCACATAGGGTGGCATGTTTCATATTACACCCAGAAAGCTTTCATCCAGGCTTGCAAACCAATATTTATATAAACCAAAATTCTGAAAATACCTATGTGTATTGATCGTATTAGAACAAAAAGAGAGGAACATATTTTATTTTATTTTATTTATTTTTTTAAAGATTTTATTGGGGAATTGGAGAAGAGGAACAGCCAAGTTGTTGTCCTTCAGTCTTAGTTGTGGAGGGCACAGCTAGCTCAGCTCCAAGTCCAGTCACCATCTGGCTACCTGTCAGCAGCTCAGGGCAGCTCAGCTCAAGGTGCTGTGTTAAATTTTAGTTGGGGGTTGGCATAGCCACCATTCCATGCAGGAGTATAAACAGAAACCTTGTTGTTAGGAGCAAGTGCTCTCACCAGCTGAGCCATCCTTCCACCTGTTGGTAGCTCAGTGGCAGCTCAGCTTGGGCACAGCTCACTGGCTCATATGGGAATCAAACCAGCGACCCTGTTGCTCAGAGCTTGTGCTCTTAACCAACTGAGCCACTCGGCTGGCCCTGAGGAACATATTTTAGATGAGATTGAATTATTATGCCAGAAGAAATTCTCAGAAATTCTGGATGGACTGTGCTAGATTTAAAAAAAAAATGTGAGTAGTTCTAATTCTTTCTTGGTAGGTTGACTAGAATCTAGATTTAATGGCAACTTACAATAAATGAAATTGAAATGTCAAAAAATTCTTAGCCTAATATGGAGGCAGTAATCCAGGAATTTAGAGTGTAAGAAATACTGGAGTGGAATTACCGTAAGTCATCAACTTAGCCACCCCTCAATAATGATCTCCAGGAGGCACAGAAATCACTCCTTCCATCATGACTTAGAGCAGGGATCGGAAAACTTTTGAGACGGAAGAGCTGCCAGGAGTCATCAAACTGTGGCTCATGAACTGTGGCTCTGAAGTAGAACTGAAAATGAAAATCAAATTATCATAGTTTCATTTATAAAATGTTTACAGGATATTATTCACATAATGGCGATTATGTAAAACTATATTTATGGCTCTTGAATAACTTTTAAATTATTGTGAGGGACTGGATTGGCTCTTCCAGGGTTCAGAAAACTTTTGAGATGGAACATACCCAAAGAGTCGCATGTGGCTCGTGAGCTGCAGTTTGCTGACCCCTGACTTAGAGCATACATTACTGAGGGGGAGTACCAGCAACACTGAAAATCATTGCTAGTGGCTCTTTGCTGTTATCTAAGATATGGGCAATTATGTCATTAAGATACAGGCAATGATGACCAGATTTCAAATGTGATGGTGTTATGGGTTGAATTTTGTCCCCCTCAAATCCATATGTTTAATTCCTAACCCCCAGTACTTCAGAATGTGATTGCATTCGGAGATGGGACCTTTAGAGACATAATTAAGGTAAATAAGGCATATGGTTGGATCCTACTCAATATAACTGGTGTCCTTATACAAAGAGGAGACTAGAATACAGATACCCACAGCCCAAGGCAGGGGTTGGCAAACTGCGGCTCACAAGCCACATGGAGCTCTTTGGGTACGTTTCATCTCAAAAGTTTGCCTATCTCTGGAAGAACCAAATCTGTCCCTCACAACAATTTAAAAATTATTCAAGAGGCATAAATATATTTTTACAAATAAGGAAAATTTAAAGTAATATTATAAATAAAACTATGATAGTTTGATTTTCATTTTCAATTTTACTTCAGAGTCATGTGTACTTACCCAAAAAGCCATGTGGCTTGCAAGCTGCGGTTTGCCGACTCCTGGTGGCTCTTCCATCTCAAAAGTTTGTTGACCACTGGACCAAGGGAGGACCACATAAGTACACAGTGAGAAGAGGGACATTCTCAGGACAAGGAAACAAGCATCAGAGGAAACCAAATAGGTTGAAAACTTGATCTTGTACTTCAAGCCTGCAGATTGTAAGAAAATGAATTTCTGTTTAAGCCATCTAGTGCGTGGGATTTTGTCATACTAGCCATAGCAAACTATTACAGTTGGGTAGATGGATACTGGGCTGGAAAAAATTGATTAACTTCTTACCTACCAGAGGTAAGAGGAATGGTTATTATAATATTCAGCAGGGACAGAGTACAGTCTGAGTGCCCTGATTGAACTGGACTTGGGCAGTAGCAAAAAATATACCAGAGTCCTCAGAACTAAAATATATCAGAGCCCACTAAAGTCTTACTTGATGTGTATAATTAGAAAAGACTTGACTAACACATTAAGCATCCTCATATAATTCTTGCTAGTGGTAAGATAGTGAAGGAAGAGAAAGTATACTTGAAACTGAATTAATAAAGCTGCTTGGAAGACTAAGTAGACCCTTATGAGAAAGGCTCGCATGAACTTACATCCTTCTGGAATGAAGGTTTGGATCACCCCATCAGGCAACAATCAGCTGAAGTGCCAGCAAAGAGGATATGAACAGGATACTGGGGGCAGAAGGCATAAATACCAATTGTAGTCATGTGACCAGTTATAAAGCTAAGTACTGAATTGTCTACTCATATACTTTTCTTATGGTCTCATATATTTATGTATGAATCTTAAATAATTGTATTTTCCCTCATTCTACTTCTATTTTAGATACTTGGGTTAGCATTAAGTTTTAAAATTTGTATATTGATAATATGAAAATAAAATCAGGATGAAATGAGGGGAAAAATGAATATCACTCAGAAATCTTGACAAATCAAAACCAAAATTTGGTTGTGAATCAGTAAATGATGACACTTTGGGTTGTTCTGCTTTTGAGAAGTGTGCAATCAAGGCCAGTGCATTGCAAAATCTACATGGTATCCTCCATATTTTGTTATATGTAAAAATTACCTTATAGAATAAAATGTGAGTAAAGTGCCCTATTAAAGTCTTATTCAATGTGGTGGCCTGTAAAATCATCACATATTTTATTTTGATATTTAAAAGTGATATTTATAATATATAAGTGAGAACTATCTTTTGTTATTGTTGCTCTGGTTGTTACTGTTTGGAAGTTTAAATATGAAAGAAGGGTGTACAGGGATTTTGGACTCTAGTGAACACTGGGTATGACTGGAGCCCCCTCACATTGCTTGACCATTCTTCATTATGAAAGGTCTCCCTAGCATCATGGCAAGCTCGTGTTATTATTATTATTAATTTTTTTTTAGATTTTATTGGGGAACTAAGGTAGGGGAACAATGTTGGGGAATTGGGGAAGGGGAACAGCCAAGTTGTTGTCTGTCAGTCTTAGTTGTGGAGGGTGCAGCTAGCTCAGCTCCAAGTCCAGTTGCCATCTGGATGCCAATAGCAGCTCACGGCTGCTCAGCTCAAGGTGCCGTGTTCACTCTTAATTGTGGGTGGGCATAGCCCACCAACCCATGTGGGAGTCTAACCAGAAACATTGTTGTTAGGAGCACGTCCTCTTACCAGCTGAGCCACGCTGCCACCTGTTGGTAGCTCAGCAGCAGCTCAGCTTGAGTGCATTTCACTGGCCCATGTGGGAATCGAACCAGTGACCCTGTTGCTCAGAGCTCGTGCTCTTAGCTAATTGAGCCACTCGGCCAGCCCTAGTGTTATTCTTTTCCAGCATCCTTTGAAGATAGGACTCAGGTAGGTAATTTTGGCCCTCAATTGGATACACCCAAATGAAGCTTAGATTCAGAGAAGGACAATGTGAGAAAACAGGGACCACATGGAATCCATGATTTGGTGATGTGATGGGACAGCAGTGATTAAAGTTTTGTGCTGAACCCTGGTGGCAATATGTAATAGGCAGCATGAAGACAAAGTTAGGGAATGTTCTCAGGTGCATATCCTTTAAGCATGACTTTCTGTTCCCATGGAGAGACTTGAGTTGCCTAATATTTTCTTAAAAATTCTTCCAGAATTATATTGGGTGGAGTTTGTTTTTGGTATTTGAGGATCCTGATTCAAACAATACCTTTACTTTGTAGTATTTGTGATGTTATTAACACAGACTCAAAGGGTCAGTTTTCCTGTGTGCACCCAAGCCAAACAAGACACAAGCAAGAGTTTGCAGCAAAGAAAGTAAAAGTTTATTTAAGGAGTTGGTGCCAAGCCCAGGGACACAGGTAAGCTACTGCTCTCAACAACTTGGCTCCTAATGGCCTCTAGGAGCTAGGTTATATAAGGAAATATCATTAATCATGGTTACTATGGAGTTGGGGTCACGGGCTCTGCTGATTGGTTGGGGCTAACACACGGGCAATCGATCATGGCTGCAGGTCCTAGTGTCAGTCATGCATTGTTTGGTCAGGTTTCCAAAGGATGCAGTCAGTGGGGCCATTCTGATTTCATGAGTCTGGAGCTGAAATAGAACTGAGGCCAAAGTGCTATCTTTGTTTGACTAAAACCTTATTCTAGTTTGAGGTTTGGTTATTGTATCTTGGTCATGGCTGATGGACCTGAAGCTTTATTCTTAGGTGAGTTTGATGCTGATCAGAAACTAATGTTCTAAGGGCTTAATGATTAAAAGGAGCAGACATACAGCATATGTACAGGTAGGAGAATCAGGTGGATAGAATGAGAGTGAGCCATAGCTCTATCAAGCTAAACAAAGCCAGCTTGGATTAAAGCAGAATGCATACTAAAGACATGAAGTTCATGTGTGGTTACAATGTGAGCAGTAGTGAGCTGAACAGCCCAGTGTAGCAAATAATTTTATACATAATTTATACTATACATATAATTATTTTGACACTATAAATAATTTCTAAATATTTGGAAAAAAGGAAGATAAAGATTTTAATCTATTTCAGTAAAAATACATTTTATTAATCACTAAACATCTTATCTACCTTTTTTTTAAAATATAAATACCATCACTACTGGCACATGAATTCATTCACATTAGAAATATGGCTGGAATAAATGAAGCAGAAAATTGACAGCAATAGATAAACTATTATCAAATTTATTCTACTGGTACAATTCACCTCCAGACACATACTCATTTTATTTTACTTTTTGACAATTTGCCTTCTTTTAGTTAAACTGCACTATTTACACAGTTTAATGGCAGGATTCTAGTAAAACATTAACAGCCAACTTGCAGATAGTATTTAATTGTTTTACTTCATGTGTATAAATCCAATGTTCTGATGTTCTGTACTTATCCCAACTGAATTATTTTTAAATCTGGTTAATAAACTACATTTCAAAAATTGTAAATACAGATACATAATATTTGTGGCAGTTTTTCAAATTAATTAACACACCATATGTGACAGTCTACCAATATTTCTATCAATGAAATAGCATCTGTGTGTGTGTGTATGTTCGTGTGTGTGAGTGTGTGTGTGTTTGTGTGTGTGTGTGTGTGTGTGTGTGTGTGTGTGTTCGTGTTGGGAAGTAGGAATGATCAGGAAGATACAATATGAATACTACTAATCCCTTTCTTTTTATTTAAAATTTCATGATATCTATAAGACTGTATATATGAAGAGATAATGTGTATTGAAGGCTGTGTTATGCGTTTGAAATCCTTAATGTCTTTCTAGATCTTATTATGGAGAGCAAATAGGGCTAATACAAATTAGCATATTCTTTATATTTTATGCAACTGTAATGCTATTGATGGGCTTTTATAATTAAATATGTTGCAGTCATAAGCTATTAAGCCAAAGATACAATCCAATTAGCCTTTAGAAGAAAAAATTACTTTAATTTAGAAAAATATTATTTCAATATATTATTATTCAGAATTATGGAAATTTAATTTTAATATTTTAAAATACATCAGCTTAATTTTGTCCAGATTTTTATAAAATTATTATTATTTTTTAAAGATACCAGGAATTACTGCTGTCAGCCTCAAACCCTTTGATGATGATAACTTTTTTCTTTTTTTTAAATTCAACTTTATTGGGGTGACAATGTTTAATAAAATTACATAGGTTTCAACATCTGTATATCACATTGTGTGTTTACCACCCAGAGTCAGTTCTGCTTCCATCACCATATATTTGATCCCCTTTACCCTCATTTAACATTACCCTCTGGTAACCACTAAACTATTATCTGTGTCTATGAGTTTTTTTTTTCTTTATTTGGTGTCTTGTTCCTTTGTTATTTTCAGTTTTATATCCCACTTATCAGTGAAATCATATGGTTAGCGAATTTTTCTGTCTGATTTATTTGCTTAGCATAATAATCTCAAGATCCATCCATGTTGTTGCAAATGGCACTATTTCATCTTTTCATATGGCAGAATAGTATTCCATTGTGTATATATACCACATTTTGTTTATCCAATCATCTAATGAAGAACTCTTTGGTTGTTTCCATGTCATGGCCACTATAAATAAAGCTGTAATGAACATCAGAGCACATATATTTTTATGGATAATGTTTTCAGATTTTTTTGGGTAGATACCCAGGACTGCTGGGTCATATGGTAATTCTATTCTTAGTTTTTTTAGGAACCTCCACACTGCCTTCCATAGTGGCTGCACCAATCTGCATTCTCACTAACAGTGTATGAGGGTTCCTTTTTCTCCACAGCCTCTCCGACACTTATTATTTGTGTTGTTGATGACAGCCATTCTAACTGTGTGAAGTGATATCCCATTGTGGTTTTTATTTGCATTTCTCTGATGATTAGTGATGTTGAGCATATTTTCATATATCTATTGGCCATCTGTATGTCCTCTTTGGAGAAATGTCTATTCAGGTCCTCTCCCCATTTTTTAATTGGTTGTTTATGTTGTTGTTGTTTAGTTGTATGAGTTCCTCATATGTTTTGGATATTAGCTCCTTATCAGAGGCGTCATATGCAAAAATCTTCTCCCATTCGGTTGGTTCCCTCTTTAATTTGTCGATGGTTTCTTTTTTTGTGCAGAAGCTTTTTAGTTTGATATAGTCCCATTCATTTATTTTAGCTTTTATTTTCCTTGCCTTTGAGGTCAAATTTATAAAATCCTCTTTGCACCCACGGTCCATAAGTTTAGTACCTATGTTTTCTTCTATGCAGTTTATTGTTTCATATCTTATGTTTAGGTCTTTGATCCATTTTGAGTTAATTTTGTTACATGGTGACAGATAGCAGTCTAGTTTCATTCTTTTGCACATGGCTTTCCAATTATCCCAGCACCCTTTATTGAAGAAGCTGTCTTTTCTGCATTGTATATTTTTGGCTCCTTTGTAAAAAATTATCTGTCACATTTATTTGGGTTTATTTCTGGGTTTTTAATCTATTTTGTTGGTCTGTGTGTCTGTTTTTCTGCCAATGCCATACTGTTTTGATTAAGACAGGTATCAGATCCTCTTTAAATGTCTGGTAGAATTCACTAGTGAAGCCATCTTGTCCTGGATTTTTGCTTTTGGGATAGTTTCAAATGACTGACTCAATTTCCTTACTGTTGGTCAGTCTATTTAGATTTTCCAGTTCTTTGTGATTCAGCCTAGGAAGGCTATGTTTCTAAGAACATGCCCATTTCTTCTAGGTTATTGAATTTGGTGTATAGTCCTTCTTCGTGATAGTCTTGGATGATCCTTGTATTTCTGTGGCATCCACAGTAACTTCCCCTCTTTCATTTCTGATTTTTTTAAAAAAAATATTGTTGCTCTGTAGCACAAGCTGAAGTCAGAAAGTGTGATTTTGTTTATCTGTGTATTTTCTCTTTTTATTGTAGTTAGTCTAGCCAAGGGTTTGTCTATTTTATTAATCTCTTAAAAGAACTTTTTTTTTGCATTAAAGAACTCTTTGTTGCATTAATTTTTCCTATGTCTTTTTGTTCTCTATTTCATTTAGTTCTGCTCTGATTTTTCTAATTTCCTTCCTTCTGATGACTTTGGGTTTCATCTGTTCTTCTTTTTCTAGTTCTTTCTGGGATTTTTCTTCTTCCTTGAGATAGGCCTATAATGATATAAATTTCCCTCTTATTACTGCTTTTCCTGTATCCCAATAATTTTGATAGGATGTGTTCTCATTCTCATTTGATTCTATGTATCTTTTGATCTCTCCTCTTATTTCTTCTTTGGCTTAGTCATTTTTTAAAAGTATGTTGTTTAATCTCCATATATTTGTGGTTTTTCCTGCTTTTTTTTTTTTCAGTAGAAACGAATGTATATAGTCTTGTGTTCTAGGATGAAGTGCTCTATAAATGTCAATTTTGTCCATTTCATCTAATGTGTCATTTAGGGCTGATATTTCCTTATTTATTTTCTGTTTGGATGACCTATCCATAGCTGTCAATGATATATTTAGATCCCCTACTGTAATTGTGTTTTGGTCAATTTCTCCCTTTAACTCTGTTAGTAGTTGCTTTGTATACTTCCATGCTCCCTGATTTGGGGCATAAAGGTTGATGACTGTTATATCTTCTTGTTGTATAGTCCCCTTTATCATTATGAAATGTCCATCTTTGTTTCTTGTTACCATTTTTATCCTGAAGTTTGTTTCATCTGGTATCAGTATAGCTACACCTGCTTTTCTCCGAATGCCATTTGCTTGGAATGTAAATTTCTACCCTTTCACTTTGAGTCTATATTTGTCCTTGTAGCTGAGATATGTCTCTTGGAAGCAGCATATTGCTGGGTTTAGTTTTTAGATTCAATCAGCTACTATGTGCCTTTTTATTGCTGAGTTCAGTCCATTTACATTTAGGGTGATTATTGATATATGAAGATTTCTTATCATTCTATCTGTTTTTCTTGTAGGACAGTGTCTCTATTGTTTCTTTGCCTTTTTGTTGCTATTATTTCAATGTGGTAGTATTCTATGATTTCCCCCCCTGTTTCTTCTATTTTTATGTTATGTATTTCAGTTCTGGGTTTTTTTTTTGAGTGGTTACAACTAAGTTTATGTAAGAGAAAGTTTCATATTTAGAGCATTCCCTTTTCCTCGGCACGCTTCCTTTCTCCATCCCCTTTGCCGGTTCAGGCTTTTACTCACTTCCCTTTTATGTTTTTGTTGTCACAAATTATCCCTATTTATGCTATGAGTTGATTTCTGTGTTTCAGTAGCATGTTGTTTTATTTTTCCTTTTTTGAAAAGTTTTTTTTAATCATTTTTACCCTGTATATTATATTTAAGTGTATAGTGTCCTATTTGGTATAGGGGTTGCCATTTGAAGGGAAATCTGCCTATAGATATATTATAGATACTGGTGACTTTTCTGGTAATGTCTTTGTCTAGTTGTGGTATCAGAGTAATGCTGACTTGCTAATGTGTGGTGTAAATATTCCCTCCTCATTAAATACTAGAGTTCATGAAGTATTTGTATTATTTCTTAATTATTGGGTAACTTTAAAAATTTTGAAGGCTATTAAATAATTTTGAACAAAACACAACAAAATTTAGAGAATACATTTGCAAAAATGTCAAAGTCATTATTGGACACTTGTTTAAATTATGTTAACTTTTTTTTTTAAAGATTTTTATTGGGGAATTGGGGGAAGAGAACAGTGCTGGGGAATTGGGGGAAGGGAACAGACAAGTTGCTGTCATTTTGTTCTTCAGTCTAGTTGTGGAGGACGTTGCTTCACTGGCCCAAGTTGGCACCATCATTGCGCTCTTCCCGGGTGAGGCAGATCAGTCGCCGGCTTCTGGACAGCCGCTCACTGCGGCTGCTGGCTGCTCATGCTGGCTGCTGGCTACACACGGTAGAACATGGCAACTCACTGCCACAGGGACTGCAGTCTACGCCGTCGCCGGAGACTCATGGCAACCCAGCTCCAGGTTGAGCTGTTGTTCAGCATCTTAGCTGTGGAGGGCAGTGTCACTGGCCCTCATATGTGGGATCCGAACCGGGGCCCTCTGGCGTCCCAAGCCAGTTCTTAACCATCGCGCCACTCGGCCTGCCCTATGTTAACTTTTTAAGTTTTAAACATTCTTGAAATCTGATTGATGATGGGCATCTAAGAAAGTGTTTAGTGAAATGTTTATTTTTAACTCAAAATAAACATTTCTATAAATGCTCTGTAGTTCAGTTCCTTTGAATGTGTATCTATACATGTATGAATATAAAGATATATTTTTTGTATTTTATGAATTTTTCAATTGCTTATTTTGGATTAGCAGAATATCCTGGCCTGTTCAGATGAAATTATGAATTATGTATGTATCACAACTGAGTCTAAATATATTTCTGCTCCATAGTTTTCCATATTTAGTAAGGATATTATGCTTTACAATAACCCTGTGCTCCATTAAAATTTTAGTCACATTATCACCACAAAAACAAATACTTTTTTCCTTAACATTGAACTCCCAACTTTGTTTATAAAAGCGTTCATAAGAACATGATGTTTCACCTTCAACAGAATGAGCTTTCAAACTGTAAACATTGATTTCATGAATTGAATAAAAGAACCCCTATTAATGGAATTCACATGATTTTTTACTTGAAGCACATAAAATAAAATTGGTATAATGTAACCATTTGCTAAATTCTTATGGAACTGAAAATTTCACAAACTTCACTTTTTGTATTAGCCAAATTAATTTGGAGAAAGTCTAAAATGAGCCTAATTAATTTAGAAAAACAGTTATTTGTTCAAAATTTAAAAAGTCACATTTTACAGAGTAATATGTAAATACAGTTCCACAGATGTGTATATCAACTTTTTGTTTTCAGGCAAATTTTATTCCTAAATAGTGACTGACTTTTGAATAAGTTTTATAGTTTCTTTAGCAGATTTGTGTGTATCATATAGTTTATATGCAATTTTAGATCTCTACAGAGACAGAGACATGATAGTAAATGGTTAATGTCAACAAACATTTTGTGCAAATTATGCGTTTATTTTGAACAGTTTGGAAAAAAGGAAATATATGAGTAATTCTTGATTTTTGGTAAGTATGAACTATTGTTCATTGCTTCTATAAGCTTTATCAAAAAGTTAAAAAAAATCACCAAATACATTTAATAAATGGTTGTAGAATCAATCTATAAAACAAATGACAAAACTATTATAATATAAGAGCTCATACTACTTCCTGTGTGCCCTAAGGCAGGACTGTTTGGCTCTTTTTCCCACCTATATTTCACATAGAGCTAACTTATAATTTCTCATATCTCATATGGATTATAGGCCTGGCACACCATAGCATACCTGGCTTGTACACCATATGCCCAGCTGGTGTAGGCAGCAACATTGAATAGTAGTATTGCTCTCACTAACACCCAAGATTCATAGGTGTTAGTCATTCCAAGCACTGATGTCTGAATGCACTTCATTTTATCAATAAGTTCACCGCATGGGAAAATCTACTTATCCCATTTTGGCTTACTGTAATAAAACAATAGTAATGCCTCATTAAAATGAAAAATTTCATAAAGTGATCAACTGTGGGAGGCATTGGGACAGGAGTAATAAACCAATACAATCTCAGGTAAACCTAAACATATGCCATTCATTATATGAACCTTCATCTTCCTTTCTCTTGTCTACCGTTTCATTATTTTTATATTGTTACAAGAATAGTTTTTATAGGTAAAATTAAATCTTCATTGGTTTGATTGTAAGTTTATTTCAAACTTTGGAATTAACAATAAGTGTTTAAGCTATTTTGACTGTAAAGGTATTACATGCAAAGCCATGTCATTTTGGAGTCCATAGACCCTGACTCTCAATCACTGAATATGTGATAGTTGAAGGAGAAATGTAACTAAGAAAACCAAGACAGAGAGTAGGATGGTGGGTGATGAAGATGAGACATTTTCAGTTATTAATCTATTTTGCTTAATACATATTTTTAAATGCAATACTTACACCCTTTAATTACATCCATACATCCTGTTAATAATAGTATGTGTTACAGTGGGTGTATTTCTATTAGAAGGTTTTTATCTCTGAACTCTATGAATCACAGCGATCATATGATTTGTTTGCTTTCTTACCTTGCTGCACAGTCATAATCCAGGGCATTTTTATAGTCTTCTTTTGAACATTGACTTTTTTGTTTGTTTGTTTTAGAAACAGAATGACTTTAATCCAGCTGATGAGCTGAACCTCTTTAGAGGCCAGGTGGAGGTGGGGAAACCCTGAAGTAGCAGGGGCATGCTATTGTACTTCACGCACAGCTGAGGAACAGAAACCACTGAGCACTGACTCTTTTTAATACTTCTGTTTTTTGTTTATGTTTTTGTTTTATTTTATTGTTGTTGTTGTTTTGGCTAGAGTCCACTTTTGAATACTTCTATTCAGGAAGAACGTATCTATTTGCAAGAAGAAAATATTTTTATGTTTCTATTCATAATTGAGTGATAACTTATCTGGATGTAGAACTGGATAGTCAAAATACTTTTCGCTCATAACTTTGCAGGCATTGTTTGCTGGTAGATATAAAGAGTTTGATACCAATCACATTCTGATTCTTTAAAATAAACCAAAGGAATATGTCTGTGTACATAGATAATTCCTTTCTGAAGCAAAATAGATAGGCTAAGAAATTGACAACCCCCTGTAGGGTACAATGTGAGGCACCTCACTGGTTACACAAGTAACAAGTGACTGTATCCCGCACCTCAGCTGGAAAAGAACAAGAACCAGTTTCATTCAGCAAGGCTGATCCTTATGACTGGGACCTGACCTTTAGCTAATTTTAATGTCATTATAATGGCATTTGCATTGAAGTTTCTATGACTTCCACAATGCACCTGACACCATCGCAGTTCCAGAGGAACCAAATAAGGCAGAAAATGTGGAAAATGAAGGGTCTCGACCAGGGGGAAAAGATGAATGAACCAGGTCAATGGGATGTTACCAATTCTCACCCTAGAGGGATAAAAACCCCTGATCGTGACTTTCTTGGTGCAACTCATTCTCTGAGTTCACCTGCACTTTCCTTTCAAGTATGTACTTGAATTTTAAATAAATCGCTTTCTCTCTCTTGCATCTGTCTCACTCTTGAATTCTTTCTTGTGAGGAGACAAGAACTCACTCACCGCAGCTCGGGTTGAGTGTTCTCTTGGACATCTCTGCGAGCCTCTGATGACAATTAAACTTATACTTAAGTGTATCTATCTTTGATCTTTATATGAAACAATCCATATTATATTTATACTTTCATTCCTCATTTGTTCTACTCCATGGTGGCATTTTTGCTATGTGTGGGTTATAGTTTCTTGTTTCTTTCCATGTCTCATACTTTTTATTGTTGAAACTGGATATTATAAATAATAATAATGACACGTGGCATCACCAGTAATCAGATCCCCTTCCTCTCAAATTTGTTTATTGCTCCTTATTGTAGTTGTTATTGTTGTTATTCAGTTACTTTCCTGGACCAATTCTATAAGGTCTGTATTCTTTGTTGTGTGAGGTCACTGAAGCACCTGCTCAGTGATCTTTGTAATAATTAGATAGAGATTGATTGACTTAAATGCCCTGAAGGAGGAAGCTTCTATCTTGTCTGAGGGGTTTTGCGTGTGGTTTGGGTGGCTTACAGCCCTTCCTTAGGCTTCATTATTTGCTTGCACAGAATTTTAGTGTCAGCCAGAGGTAAGACTAATATCAGCCAGAGGTTTCCTTAGTTTCCTTCTTGGCATGTACACAATACTTTAAATGTGTGTGGCCTTCTCTAGGAATGTTTCGGAGCTTTCCAAAGCCCTTGATGGACATCTCATTCCCCAGTTTTTCCTTTTAAGGGTTTTGGTCAGCTTCTTGTTTGCTCCAAATTGTTTTGGCCTCCTCGAAACTGTAATGCTAAGTAAATGTGTGGATTTTTATTTTGACAGATGCCCTGGTGGAAAGGGATTTTCTGTCCCGAACAAGCTCTAAGTCAGGTCTGTAAGGACAAGTTTTGTGAAGTGAGCTTTCCCAAGCAGGTACAATATTCAGAGGGTGGAGCTTATGAGGGCATTCCAAACCTGTTCTGCTAAGTTGATGGTTTTCATAGCCATCATGGTTGCAAGGTTGCCTGTTTTCAAGGGAGACAAGGTAGGAGTAGGTAACATACCACAAAATAACACAAAGCCTACTGATTTTATGAAGATGAATAAACACTCATGGGATTGTTGTAAGATTGTGGTTAATTTTCAGAGTTCTGAAAAACTTGAGTTTAACATTTTCGTCTTTTTCTTTTTTTTTCTGCAGGACTAGTGGATTTTCAGAACATCTTACTTTGCCATTTTGGAAATGCTTCACTCTTAGTATAACTTAATTTGCGGTTCTAAGGTTAGTAATATTGAGGACTTTTTTTTAATTAAAGTTTATTGGGGTGACAATGGTTAGTAAAGTTACATAGAATTCAAGTGTAAAATTCTGTAATTTTATATATCACATTGTGTGTTCATTAGAGGACTTTTTATATGTATATTGGCCATTTGAACTTTTTCTAATGAGAACTGCATAATCAGAAATTCTGCTCTTTTTTTCCTATTGAGTTGTTGATCTTATTCTTATTTACTACTACTGTGTGTTTCTACTTTACACAGGATCCGAGTCCTCAGTTGGTTATAAAGAGTTATAAATTACTTCTATTACATTGCGACTTGCCTATTTTCATTTCCTCATTCTTTTGGGGAACAGAAATTCTCATTTTTTAATGTAACAAAATTAATCAATAATTTCCTTTATAATTAATGCATTTTCTTTTCCTGATTAAAATATGTTCTATACTGACATTATAAAAATATTATTTTACATAACTATAAAATATTATAACTTTGCATTTTACATTTAGTCTGTAATATACTTGGAAATAATTTTCTCATGTAGTTTGAGGTATAAATACAATCTATTTTAATTTCTATGTAGATACACTTTTTTTCAGAACCATTAACGCTATTTAAAAATATTTATTTTACCCACTAACAAGCAGTATTTTCTGTCCTATATCAAATCTCAGGATGTACATCAGATATCAGCACTCTCTGCTATGTTCTATTTGTTTACCTATTGCTGCAACAATGCTAGACTATCCTAACTAATAAATATTTATACTTGCTTAATTTGATAATTTTTAGACTGTGGAAAGAGAGAACAAAAGCTTCTAGGATTTTAGACCAACGAAGGTCATATTTTTATGAAAGAATTTGAAAACATATTGGAGCTAGGAATATAAGAATAATATACTATGTTAAAAACATTATCATATATAGCATAATTCCATTGTCTCGTCACATAACTTTTTTAAATGAGATCATCTAAATGTCCTATTATCTTCATTGACCTCATGCCTTAAGTAACGAAAGAATAATTCTTATCAAAAACAAGTTTTCATAATTACATTGAAAAATATTTTTCTTATTCAAACTATAAAGTAAGTTTTATATTTAGAATTATACATAATTATAAAGAATTGAACTCGATAAGTTTGTTCAATAAATGAAGAGGCTTATAATTGCAGTTCATGAATTTGGAAAATAACACACAACACTTTTATACTCTTGGTTTAGTGTTAATGTGACCTTTCATAATATTCTTTAATAATTTTCATTACTAAAATTTTCTTAACATTTCATTTAATATTAGAATGGCATTTCCAAACATGAAAGCAAATTTTGATGCAATTCACTATTATATGTATTTGTCGTTGCCATTATTTAGCCTCTTCAAAGATCTTTTGAAATATGGCTTTATTTGAATAAAAGTAAAAAAGTAACTTGTTAAATACGGGTAAGACAAATACTAACATTAGACAAATAATCCTTGTTGGGTAGAAGTATATTAATCATCAATTTGAAGAGTGTTGCCTACTGCAATACAAGCATGTTATCTAATATGCCTTTATTTGGCAATGACCCCCAAACTCTCTGCTCAAATATAATTAACAATTTTTAATTAATAATATATGTCAAGGGCCGGCCGAGTGGCGCGATGGTTAAGAACTCGCTTGGGATGCCAGAGGGCCCCGGTTCGGATCCCACATATGAGGGCCAGTGACACTGCCCTCCACAGCTAAGATGCTGAACAACAGCTCAACCTGGAGCTGGGCTGCCATGAGTCGCCGGCGACAGCGTAGGCTGCAGCCCCTGTGGCAGTGCATTGCCATGGGCTACTGTGTGTAGCCAGCAGCTAGTGTGAGCGGCCAGCAGCCGCAGTGAGCGGCCGTCCAGAAGCCGGCGACTGATCTGCCTCGCCTGGGAAGAGCGCAATGACGGTGCCAACTTGGGCCAGTGAAGCAACATCCTCCACAACTAGATTGAAGAACAAAAATGACAGCAACTTGTCTGTTCCCCTTCCCCCAATTCCCCAGCACTGTTCCCATCCCCCCAATTCCCCAATAAAAAATCTTAAAAAAAAAAAATAATATATGTCAACGTGACTAATCATATAGTTTTTAAGTTACATCTTATATAAGTTTATTTTACATAGTTGTGTTTAAGTTACATCAGTCCTAGAAAAAAAAATAGGTATAAAATGGTAGGAAGTCAATATATCCTCTGATGTTAAAAAATAGCATGTTCATTATAAATAGCACTGATATAGCATGAACAATGTAGAAACTTTTAAATTTGATGAATGCAGTAAATTTTAAAGCATTTTCAAATTTTCACAGGATTGTCTCAAGCAAAGTAGTGTGGACTCTAGAAACAGACTGAGTTCAAATTAAGCTATCCTATTATTAACTACATGACATGGCCAAGTTATTTAAACACTCTCTGCCATAGATTTCTCATTTGTAATACTGGGATAGAAACAATCCTTATTACATAGGATTGCAGTGGTGATTAATAAGATAATATGTTCAAAGCACTTAGAATAGTAAGGATTAAATAAAAGGTTACTAATTTTAATAGTAGCATACTGATGATAAGTTTCAATAAGTCAGGCACAGCTTTGTGTACAGAGGGTGCCAAGAAATGTATACACATTTTAAGAAAGGAAACGACTATTAAAATTATAATACTCAATATATACCAATAACAAAAGATGAATACAAGTCACGATTGATGTCTGCAATTACAAGAGATGCTCAAAGTGGTTACCATCAGCGTCCAGACACTTCTGATGATGGTGAACTACTGCTTGAGCAATGCTGACCAAAGTGTCCACTTGTATACATTTTTTGGCACCCCCTATATTTATGATAAATTTAGGCGACAAAAATAAAATTATCATACATAACTAGAGAGCATTTGTATTTGTTCTGTTAATACAAGCAGCATCATTGCTTAGGTGGCGTTTCTTATTTGGTACAGATATGCATAGATGTGGGAGATATATGTAACTCCTAACTAAAACAAATAGACAAATATTAAATTCAATATTATTTACAGGATTTATTAATTTCTATAATTTCAATAAATAGTAACTTGATTTTTACAGTTATTTCAACGAAAAGCATTTGTATCCCATGTATATTTAAATCTATTTTCAGTAATATTAAAATTCAAAACTTCATTATATCAACACAGCATCTTACTTTGAAATATTTTAAAGTTATTTCCCTTACTAACCTTCTAAAAACATATTCTCCAAAACTTGTAAACAAGTTGAAGAAAATTGGTATAAAGTATGAAAAAAAACCCCAGGAAATCAGGAGCAATAGTTTGGAGACAAATTATCCATCCATTAGTTTTAACATTTTAATGGAGCAAAATTTCAACAGAAACAAATAGAGTGCAGCAATTATGGTGATTTTTCTGGCTTGTTGTGAATTCTCTATCATGCCTATGACTACATAGGGGCACAAGAAAATTTTTGGGTATGATGTGAATTGATCTTGTTTGTATTTATATGATCCTATTCATTTATGACACATCATAGAACTGTGTACTAAAGAGCAAAATCTACTGTATTTAAAAGTATCTTAATTTTTTAAATGCTCTAGGATATTAAAAGATAAAGAAAGATGAGGTAACTTATTTGTCTAGGATTCACCTATAAGAAATCCTAAAAAAATAATTGACATATTGGTAAAATCAGTGGCCAAGAATTGCTAAAGTAATGGTTTATTCAACATCATCTTTGAATCCTATGTTTTGTGCAACTAAATTTTATTTTTATTTTTCCTCTCCTGTGCTAGCATCCACTATTCTGGTCAATAGTTGGTATCAAAATGTTACTTCTCAATTCTTCAACTGCTTTGGTGCACACTTTTGTTTTTACTTTTAATTATTCAGTGTTTATCAGGAGCATATTGTTCCATTTCTACTCCTATTTTCTTTTATGTACTGGTAATCTATACAAATAGGTCCAAGGAAATGAGCTCTGCTAATACCTCCTGGAAAACGGTCCCTGAAACTACAACCTGCTAATAAAACACATTGGATTTGATAACCTCCGGTGCTTTGGGACGGGATAAAATGTGAGTTGAATATTTTTAGCATTTCTACTTTATTCTCTACTCTTTTAATGTCCTTTCTTCACTGGTTATTTCCTTTCTCCTTCTTCAAAAATTGCACACCAGAAAACCATAAACCTATTGCAGCAATCAAATTAATATGGCTCATTGCTCACTATTCTCTGGAGTGTTTCTATGCAAAATGTTTAATCAAATAATTGTGCACTAATTAAGAACCTAAAAGTAGGGTGGCAGTGAATATAAAATCAGATAAAATGGAGGCATTAGTGTGCTCAATATCTGTCTACTAAGCAGAAATTTATATTCTTTTACCCTATAATTTATTCCATATTATTTTCAATTCTATGATATGTCTTGAGACATATTTGATAGTATATAGTCCATCTTTACTATCTTGATTAATATTCTAATTGTTGGGGTACAGTATTCTATTGCTATCAATCACAGTAGGTTGGTTGACAGAGTTATTCACATGTTCTATATCCTCACTGATTTTATTTGTATTTTTATAGCAGTTATTCAATATAATATTGTGAGTATTTAAAAATATTAATTTTTTATGAATTTTAGATAGTAGATATATATTTTATGTATACATGAGGGCATATATGTATATGTATTGGTATATATATACATAGATACTACTTTTCAGGTAGTCATCAGTTTTGAGAGAATTGAAAGTGGCCACAAACCACCTACTTCAATTCTGTCATATTTCAGATGAGGCTACTATCAGCAGAATTTTCATATAAATATATTAAGTTATTTTTTTATTGTGATATAGGCAGACAGTCAAGACAGAAACTGTGTTGCCCAAAATAAAAAAGGTAATTTAAAAATAAAACCAAGTTTTTTTAAAGCAATTATGTTATGCAATTTGGATAAGCCATCTATATTTTATATATTTTATGTAATGTATATATACATATATAAATAAAACTCAATAATATATTCCTACATAATTTATATATCAACATTTGGATATACATATATATGTATATATATATATACATATATATGCTTATGTAGATTTATCTTCATTTATATGTACATATTATCCATTTTATATGCACTTGAGGTCTATGTGTATGGGAGTACACATGCATGCATATGTGTGTATAACTTGTCCAAAAGGATGCATATTGTATTTTTTATAGTACAGTGCTAGAGTTTAAATCATAAAACATGGAGTCTATTTTTAAATTAGTGTTTTGGTATTAGACAAATCTTACCCTTTTTTACTTTAGCGCTTCACCTGTATTATGATAGAATTGAAGTAGGTAATTGTATCAATTCTAAAACTCATAGTGCAGGAACACTTACTATGGTTTAAGGCTGTTCCAAGTTATATGAATTAATTTATTTATGTAAAAGATTTACATATCCTTACCTATTATTTATGTAATGATCACTATTATCGTTTTCATTTTACAAATGAGGAAAATGAATTCAGAGAGTTTGTGTAGCTTGACCAAAAATCATATGGCTTGTAAAAGAGCAAAGTGGAATTGAACACAAACAAGTATCTTCCAAGCTCAGTCCTTAACTATTATGTGATACTGAGTATAAATCATCAAAAATATCTAAGGTTTGGCTGTATGCTTAATTTTCCAGAGTCTTCCTTCTGTTTATTTCTGAGTTAAGACTGGAGTATGAAAACCTAAGAACATTACATTTCTAAAGAAGCCAGTTTTATCTCAATGTTTAACTGCAATTCACTATCTCACAAAAGAGTTAATATAATCAAATGACTAGCTACTCATTTTAATTTTATTTTTCAATTGCAGTTGACATACAATATTGCATTAGTTTCAGGTGCACAACAAAGTGATTAGACATTTATGTACTCATTTTAATAGGAGAGGATTAATAAGACTTCTAAACCATACTCTTTCGTTTGTTAGTCGACTCAGTATCTTAGTGAACACTGAGATAATTACATTTGGATTATATTTTAGTTAAAGTTTTACAAACAATTTTCGAAAGTATGTTATGTTTTTATAAAACTTTTGAGATTTCAAAAAGGTTTATGGAATTCCATAAATGCCTTTAGTAATGTGAGCAAGTGTTGTTGTTAGAATAAAAAACATTATAGCCTTATAAATTTACATTCTAAATGCAGAGACGGGTAATCAAAAATGTATATCGTTTTATCAGAGCACATTTTAATATGAAATAATAACAGATAATTAAAATAATTTATATATCTACTAAATAGAAACCCAACTGCTTTATACTAAGTAATTTTTGTTTTTACTTAATTCAGTTAAGCTAAAACATTAAATTTAAATTAACAAAAATCTGTAAACACTTTACATTTTTATATCTAATTAATTTTATCTTTATATAATTAGAATTCATTTTAATTTTGATTCAAAGCCAAAATTGAGCTGTTATAAGAATGCAAATAGCAACTCGATGTTTACTATATCCAGCACTATGAATAGATTTCCTCAGTTGCTATATACTATTATCTAAGATAATTTGGAAGCAATCTCTATATCAATATTGACACTATTCTGGAAAATAAACAACTTTTCTATAGCAACGCTTGGGTTGTCATAATGCTCTTTAGATACTGCCACTTGGGTCATGTGAAAATGTTTCTTGGGTCTCCATTTACAACTATATATGCGTGTGTGTGTGTGTACAGGTGTATATAAATATATATGCATATATGTGTGTGTATCACTTGTGTGTTTATATATGTTGCATTTATATATGTATATTGTGTATGCACACACACACACTTATAGAAAGAAATAATTGTTTACTATTTGTAAAAACCAAATTTTAGTTGTATCTGGAATTTCTTACTTTGGCATTTTAAGCTCAAATCATTTGTGATGCCAGGTTTCAAAGGGAAACTGTACTACTGTCAATTCATAGAGGAATAGACAGTAGGGAAATAAAGTATATTGAGATAGTCAGCAGGCTGGAGGGTATAAAATAGAACGAGGGATTGAAAATCAGTGGACAAACAAAAGAAAACAAAATAAATAAAAAAAATACAAAGTAGAGAAAGGTGATGATATATGTTTGGGACAGAGCAGGTGATAAATGCTAAAGAAAACAAAAATTGCCACAAGCAAGATTTACCATAATCTTTCAATGAAGGCTTGCATGCGGATATTAAACCTGTCTGCGAGACCTGAGCTCAAAGCTTTTTTGCGGGAGGTAAATCCGCAGAGAGATGATGATCTGGTAATACATTGAAGGAGAATTCGTATCTAATAAGATGATAATGAGAGATGATATGATAATAAAATGAGGTGATGCAATAATAATAAAAACAATGAGAGGAAACAAACATAACAAAACAAACAAACCACTCTGCTGGAATCCAGGAAATATGTATGAAAGTTTTTCAGTAGAAAAATATCTTATAAAATTTACACAGTAGGCTTTTTGGTCTTTAGGTAATTGCAGAGTGTGTTTTATATCATAACAATGCATGGACATTAGAAATTTTATTAGGATTAGGGTTTCCAAACAATTTACCAAAAATTACCAACTTTCAGAAATTTCAAAGGGAAATCAATGGATTTCATTTTGCCAAACCAGTGATGAACGCAGGCAGGTAGGTTTTGTTGTCTATAATCCTAAACAAAGCATGATTTATTTGGTTCCATATGGGGGACAAGGGATGACCAAAACTGAACATATTATCATATTCTGATTAAAACTTGGCTCACATTTGTATCTGGTTTCATAATTGAATTGCTAAATTCCAAATTATAGCTTATTCAATTTCAATTGTCCCATTTGGTTGTTTCCAATTTTTGAATTATGATTATTTATAACAAACTTTTACAATTTTGTCATTCATTTCTCTGCCTAGTGAGGCAGATGATACAAAATAACTCCTAATTTATACAGAAATCAGAGACAAGCAGTTTTATTTCAATATTGAGCTCTCCATGGGGGAAGGGGGTTCTTTCTGTGCGAAGGGTGAAAAGGATAACTATTGCATTGTTCTGTACACCTGAAACTAACAATAAAATAAATAAATAAATAAAATAAATATTGAGCTCTCTACTTGAAGACCCAGCATCCTTGATCACTACAGAATGCTCAGGTCCCCTGACAACACTGAGGTGAGTTTATCTCACCACATGGGAAAGAAGAAAACATTGTTTTGTTGTCCCCACTACATGGATGAAACAAAGAAATATGTTATCTTTTTTTTTTTTTTTTTTAGTTTTTTTTGGGGAATTGGGGGATGGGAGCAGCGCTGGAGAATTGGGGGAAAGGGAACAGACAAGTTGCTGTCCTTTTGTTCTTCAATCTAGTTGTGGAGGATGTCGCTTCACTGGCCCAAGTTGGCACCATCATTGTGCTCTTCCCGGGCATGGCAGATCAGTTGCCGGCCTCTGGACAGCTGCTCACGGCGGCTCTTGGCAGCTCACACCGGCTGCCAGCCACTCACGGTAGCTTATGGCAACCCACTGCAGCAGGGGCTGCAGCCTACGCCTTTCCCGGGAACTCACGGCAGCCCAGCTCCAGGTTGAGCTGTTGTTCACCATCTTAGCTGTAGAGGGAAGTGTCACCGGCCCTCATGTGGGATCCGAACCGGGGCCCTGCTGCTCAGAGCTGGCATCCCAAGCCAGCTCTTAACCAACACACCACTCTGCCGGCCCCAAGATGAATTTAAATCATGTTCACTAATTGGAAAATCAGAAAAAGAATGTCTACTCACAAATGCATACCCTTTAGTAGTTTAATTGAGATAATCTTGATTAGAATTGTTGATACTTAAATTATTTTGAGGGATGACCCTATTTTGCAGAAAATATAAGACATGAAAAATAAACACATTTTCATTACTAAGGATTGCAATATATTTAGAAGCTATTAGCTGAGTGATTAGCTCTAGAAATTAGTTTTTCAACTTTCAGCAAATAATTTGAAAAAAAATTTCTCCATTTTATTTATTGAGTAAAAAGTGATACTGCTAAAAATTAACCTAATTGAAAGTTAACAAATTAACAACCACCTTTACTAACACGCATGTCTTTGTCATTCTGATTTTTATGAATGTTTTTATTTTGGAGCTCTTCCCAATCTTTAAGTGTGATTTAGTGCTCATTGATTTTACTCTGGCAACTAGGAAAATGTGATATATGTTGTACCAATATTTGCTGTGTGTGTGTGTGTGTATTCTAATATTTGAAATGGAAAGTAAATATAAGGAAAAGTATTTTCCTTGCTTGAAGATCTCTAAATTCAGTTGACATATCAATAAATACTTTAAATAGATTGAAGTTCTATCTGGCTCTGAGATCCAAATTAGGCCATTCCTCCTGTAACTCTTGAGAGAATACCAAGAAGGTTTAACTTTTCCTGGATTTATGGTGTTGCCATCAACTCTTTTGAGAACTCTGTGAATGTAATTACTTCTGATATTCTTATGTGTTACCCTATTATCACTCTTGATTCTTTCACACTTGTCTAACTTTATGTAAGAAGAATAAAGGAAATGTTAGCTTAGCTTCTGTGATATTTATGATTACTCCACCTAAATTCACCACTGGCAATATATTGTCAAAATGTTTGGTGAGTAGGTGATCTGGAGAAAATCCACAAAAGTTCATTCTATATGGGACAGCCAGATACTGACCAAGGAAAACCTTTCTCCAAAAAATGAGAAAGAGCCTGAGTATTTGTCATACGTGGCTTCAATCAACCACAAATATTTGTGTTCAGGTGGCAAGTTATTTAAATTCTTTGTAGGCGTCAATTTTCTCAAGTGAGATGTAAATGATCATGCATAATAATTCGAGGGTTTTAAGAACTCATAAGATGCATAAATGTAAGATAACCATACTATAAATATTAGTTACTGTCTTTCACTGAGGTAGGTCCCAGTAGTTTTGATTTCCTAATTCTACAGCTTTGACAGAGCATAACATTTCCTGATATAACAAACAATGTTAACATATTTAATAAAAAGGTTTTTGTTATGTTTTTCCCACAAGTATCTGCAGTTGTAATGGTAGACTAACACTTTTTATTTTATTGATGAGCATAATGATTTCTTTTATAAAGCAGAAACTATGCTTAAATTCCTTAGCAGCTAATTCATACATTAATTTGGAATTAATATTTATCAATTCTTTTTCAGTGGGAGTTAAACAGGAAATTAGAATGTAACTATTTTGTATATTTTTAATGGAAAATTTGCTTTTATATAAAGCCACAGAAGAAAAACTCACTTTCTCAATACTTACTTAGTTAATATCAAATTTATTTCAGTGTCACTTTAAGACTATTCTTTGCAACATTCCTTTACTTACCTATCCATGATATCAAAGTAAGTGGTATATGTATTGTTTCCTTTGACAAAATCATACTCTTCCCCAAGATTTTGAGGAAGACAATAGCTATTTATGAAGCAGCAACTTTAGCCATATTCTCCTTTTTCCTTGAAACACAAGGTCTGTATATGTTAGCATATCACCAAGTCCTCAATGTTTATAGATCTTTCTGACTCTTCACTGTAATTTAAGAGATGGTAATGATAATTAGATGGGTTTTTAAATCACTACATAAGAAATTTTACAATTGGTTTAGCTTCTAATCTTTCTCCTCTTAATGATTTTTCCATTGAGGCTTATCACTTAATTAACACCCTCTTTACTTTTAATCATTGTCTGCTTCAGAATCATAATTCAGACCCCAAAATTTAAAGCTAATGATAATATAGACTTTGGTGGTGGTTGTTCTTGCTTATAGATATTGTTTTTGAAATACTGTAGACCTTTTTTAACCTGTATATTCAAGTTAAGCTTTATAAATAAACTTCTTAACCCCAACAATAATGATTAATATTTGTGTAAAAAGATGTTATAAATTGAATTGGTATTTATGAGTATCATATTTTATTACTTTAACATAGTACATCTTTGCAATTTTATGATGTTACCAAATTAATTGATGTTTGATGTATATTAAGACAAATTTTAAATTGAGTTTTACCAAATTATAGAATAAAATAATATCACAAAGCATTTTGCCAAATCTAGTTGAAAAATTATAGGGACACTATTTATAATCATTGACTTTTAAATATTAAAAGTTTATGTTTTATCTTCCTGTATTATCTGAAGAAGATTCTTTGGGATAAAAACATTGAACTGTAGAAATCATTTTTAAAGAAAGTAATTTAGAGAAATTTTATTTTTTTGCTGAAACTTTAGCATAATGTGTAAAATATAGTTTCAATGATTTTGCAATATTCATTTATTTTCATTTCTTAGTAAAACTTTTTCTCTTTAATCTCTTTAATCCAATTATTTTCTCTTGTTAATGCTGAAATTTAGTCATTTGTAAGTCTATGTCGGTTCATGATTTAAAAAAATATGTAATCCAAAAAGGTATGAATTATTAAGAAATAGTTAATCTAACTTTAATATGAAAACTTTCTTTTACAGATTCCAAAGACAACATCCATTTTTGTTATTATTCATTAGCTTAAAATCTATGCCAGCTAATTATGTTTCTGATAAGATTTTTACAATAGCTTGCTGAAAGGTTTCAAATATTAGTGATCACACACGGGTTAAAGATTTAATAAAACATACACAGAAATTAGTTGAAAGTCTGTTTAGAATAAAAAAAATCACTCAAAAGCTCTAATGTGATACAATGACAATGGCTCTATAATTAGTATATATTGGTAATTTGGTATAAATCTAAGAACTTTTGAAACATGTCATTAACTATTCAAGTAAAAAACCTTTAAGAGATACATCCAAGTCATTTCAAGCATTCATGTTTTCTGCACTTGAAATGGCTAGCTTTACTAAACACTTTTCTGAAGTGAATACTGTTAGTATCTAGGCCTAAAAATTGAATTTAATGTCAAAGAAAAATCTTGTCCTCCATATTCTATACCTTGATAGGACTGTACATAGCATTTTAAGCTGTTAATAACTAGAATTTTCAAGAGTTTTTATTTTGAAACATGAAATAATATTCAATACAAAACCTGGAAAATACACATGTATGTAATTACAATTACATCAAAAAATTAAAATGATATATATGAAGTTTAAAAAAAAAACCACCTAATTCAGCAATTACTAAAATATAACATATTCACCTAAACCAGAGGTTAGCAAACTTTCAGTATGGGGTCAGGTAGCAATGCTGTAGAACATCTGTGCCAACTACTAACTCTGCTATTGTAGTGAAAAAGCCACTGTAAACAATATATATAAACTCAGAAGTGTGGACTGTGGCTGTGTTCCAATAAAATTTCATTTACAAAGAAGGGCCCATGGTAGGTTGCCTCTCCCAACACTACATAACAATTTTAAGCTCACATATTCCAATAGAAACACTGTCCTTGGAAAAATTTTCTTGGAAATTTGTGAAAAAAAGTTGGAAAGTTTGTGAACTGGATATTTTATCAGAGTTTATCCATATTCAGCCCAACTCTGTGATAAGAAGGGTTATTCCATATAGTGAGAATATTAAGGAGCACAATCATTAGCTTTCACAAATAGAGTTTTTAAAACTTGGAGAAACTTTTTAAAAAAGGAATACTACTAGAGAAGGAGAAGAATACAAATATGTCATGTTAGATTATGATGAACAAATATATTAACAGCCATTTTCTTAGACATTGATATTTCATTCTAGTATAACACACCCATAAAACATCAGTCAGTAGAACTGCTTTATTATGTAGATGTGTATATATATATATATATATATATATATGTATACACATATCTGTATATACAATTATCTAAGGGCATATATCAGTTTCTTAGTTATATTGGTGCCAGTTCTATATATTTATACTTATATATGCCTTTATGTCATTCTAAATTTAATTCTGTTTCTGTCAAATATCTGGGCACATAATACACATATGATATTTAGATTTCTAGGATAATTTTCTATTTGCCTGACACTGATAAATATAAGCAAGTAAACTTCTCACTGTATCTATACTATTCTGGGGTCTCACTGAGGTAGATCTAGTACCCTGGCTCCAATGCTGTGAAGTTCATATTGAATTTCAACATGTGGCCTTAAAGGCATGGTGCAATTTTCTGAATTATACACACATAATCACTCCAGGGGGTTACATTTAAGCATGATGGGAAAGTGCCTTAAAGCAGGCAGCCATGAAGAGTATTGTTCTGTAGTCGATATAAAGAATCCATGAAGAATGATGATAACATAATGTTCATGACCTGAAAGTATTAAATGTAACTGTTCAGAGATGATAGCAGAGAAGATGATTATCTCAGCTAGCACAGATAAGCATTTAATGATCATTTTCTCCACTTATTTGTTATTAGATGAATATACATTTCAAAAGAAGAAGAAAAAGAAGACTAATTCACTAAGTGGCGCTGATGCTACGTAATACTGTCAGTTAGAAATGACTATCAAAAGTATGGCTATCAAAAATAATGGACTAAGTAAATTGTCTCTTATACTAATAATAGAAGAATACTATTATTACTGCTGTTAATAATCATGTTTTTTCTATGAATGTATATACTATTTTCAGAATCTAAAATAGTTACAAGAGATATAAGCAAAATTACATTTCAAATAATCTAATATTTATATGAATTTAGGTGAATATTACAAATGATTTGGCAGGATAGGATTTCATAAGTTAAAAAAATGTAATACAACGTTTGGATTCTAGGAATAGTACACAAAGGTAGATATATAGTCCAATAATAAGTAAAATTCAGTGAATATGATGATATTTGTATAATTTTATAACACTTATTGTTTTCTGTAAATGTAAATGAGCTTGTTCTCATTTGCAAACCTTTCCCTCCTCAATCCATACAGTATCCAGTTTTCATTATCTAAAAATATGGCTGGCTACAACAGCTTTGATGATTGAGGCATGTGAAAAAACCTTGATGCCGAAATGAACCTGGTATGAATGGCACTTTGAAAAGAACTAGTACACAATTCACTGAGCATGAGAATGACTGGTAGAAGATTAAAGCTACAGAGCCGGATCCTATGAGAATCTGTGAAGTATAATATATTCCAGTTGCCAGGGATGTCTATTAGAAGATTTGAAGCAGCATGATGACATAACATTCAATATAAAAAATGTCACCTGGGAACCCTCTCGTGATGAATTGTTAGGAAGCAAAATTGGAAGTTGATAATTGGGCAGATTCCAGATACATTTTGAGCATAGAAAAAAAAATAGATGGATTGATTGTAGAGAGTGATGAGGAAAGTGGAAGGGGGGAATGAAGTTGGCTGGAATTGAAAGAGATTATAGGCAGGTGGAGGCAGAGAAGCAAAGTTCAGTTTAATTTACCAGTGAGACATCCAACAAGAGATTTCATAGCACTGGAATGTACAAGTCTGGAGTTCAAGGTGTATGTCTGAAGTCAGGAAATACATTTAATAATTGTCAGCACGAAATGGCAAAGTGGAAGATGGAAATCAGGGATATGTCTATCAATGAATACTAAGATTGTACTAGGAAAGCCAATGTTAACTCTCTATTGTGACAAATGGACTGTGATTTCTTTCTTCTAAATCTCATGCTGCCTTTGATGAGAACTGAAGGAGGTGAGATGAAAACAGTTTTACTTAGGCAAATACTTTTTAACATTTTAAATTTAACCATTTAATCAACACACTTAATCATAGCTAAAATATTTATAAGAATCAATTTAAGAAAACAAAATTGTTCCTTATTGATTTTACAAATATTATTTGCTACATATAAGAAAGTTGTTCCAGGAAAAATAAAAAGTTATGAGAAATATAATTTACAATTAAGTTTAGATAATTATTTAGTATCGTTTCTATTGATTTTATTATATGAGCCTTACATAGTGCTTTTAAAAATTAGCCAATAAATGAAACCAAAATTCAAAATAAATAAATATATAAACACATTTTAAAGATTTTTTTTCTGTAGGTTTAGAGTTAACAGCCGCTCTTCTCATAGGCTATTTTCTTCCATAGAAAACATATTTATTTTGTACTCGAGTGCAGCATTTATTAAATTTCTGGTTGGCTTTAGGCTGAAAGATAACTTTGAGGCTAATGTGAAAAAAAAAGTAAAATAAAGTGAAAGGAGGTAATTTAATCTGAGGGGAAAATGTTTCTCAGGATTTCTAACATGAAGCTCTTTTTAAAGGAAAAAAAACACACAAAACTATGATATCTACAAAATAGTAATATTTTTTCATGCCCTACAGCCTTAGCTCTCTAAAAGAAGGAAAATCTATGCTTAAAAAAAGTCTAGTGTCACATTTATAAGATGTTCAAAACTATGTGTTAATTTTATAATGATTGCTACTTTGCAAGATTCTTACTAATTTGAATGACTATACATATATACTTCTTTGAAAGTATTCCTTAATTCAACATTTTCATTCAGCATGCTTTTTCATTGATTTTAATATACAGAAAAATTAATAATAGTCTTAATTATGTAAGAAAACATAGATGAAAAGGTGACAAAAATTATTGCCAATTATTTATTACAGGAATTGCTAAAATACACTATTAATACAATTCTAAACTCATATTGGTAAATGTTAATAAAAAATATTAAAACTTCAAGTAAATGATATAGTATATGTAAAGTGTGTAGAAGAGTATCTAGCACCCAGAGGAGACAACACAAAGGACTCTTAAAACTCAATAATAAGGGGGGCTGGCTGAGTGGCTCTGTTGGTTAAAAGTGCGAGCTGTGAGCAACAGGGTCACTGGTTCAATTCCCACATGGGCCAGTGAGCTTCGCCAGAGCTGAGCTGCTGCTCAGCTGTGGCAGGATGGCTCAGCTGGTGAGAGCACATGCTCCTAAAAACAAGGTTGTGGGTTCAACTCCTGCATGGGATGGTGGGCTATGCCAACCCGCAACTAAGATTGAACACAGCACCTTGAGCTGAGTGGCCCAAGCTGCCGACGGGCAGCTGCATGGCGACTGGACTTGGAGCTGAATTAGCTGAGCCTTCCACAACTAAGGTTGAAGGACAACAACTTGGCTGTTTCCCTTCTGCAATTCCCCAACACTGTTCCCCTTCCCCAATTCCCCAATAAAATCTATTTATAAAAAAAGACAACAACAAAAAATCCTCAATATTAAGAAAATAAACAAACCAATTAAAATATGGGTAAAAAGTCTGAACAGGCACCTTACCAAAGGAAATATACAAATGGCAAAAAAGCATATGAAAAGATGCTCGACATTATATGTCATTAGAGGATTCAAAATCAAAACAAAAATGAGATACTACCACTTATGTGTTACGATGGTCGAAATCCCAAACACAAAAATCACCAAACAGTGGCAAAGATATGGAGCAATACAAACTCTCATTTATTGTGGGTGGGAATGAAAAATGGTACTGCCACTTTGGAAGACAGTCTGGTAGTTACAAAACTAAATATACTTGTCCCATAAAATCCAGCACTCATGCTCCTGGATTTTCACCCAAATTCATAGAAAACTTATATTTACACAAAAACTTGCACATGATGAATGTTTATAGCAGCCTCATTCATAACTGCCAAAACTTGGAAGCAACCAAGATGTCCTTCAATGGATGAAGGGATCAACAAACTGTGTACATCTATACATGTACATATTATTCAGCACTAAAAAGAAATGAACTATCAAGCCATAAAAGGACACAGAGGAACCTTGAACACATATTGCTAAGTGAAAGCCACCAATCTGAAAATGCTACATAATGTGTTGTTCCAATATGAAATTCTGGAAAATACAAAACTAGGGAGATAGCAAAAAGATAAATGGTTGTTAGGGGCTCAAAGGGAGAAGAGGATAGACAAATAGGTGGAGCACAGGAGGTATTTTAGGGAAAGAAAACTTTATAATATTGTAATGTTGGATATACAAGCATGTCATTATACATTTTTCAAAACCCATAAAAGGTTCACAAAGAATGAACCCTAACTCAAACTAAGAACTTTAGTTAATAATAATAATGGCTCAATAGTGAGTCATTATTGTAACAGATGTACCACATTAATGTAAGATGTCAATAATAGGGGAGCCGGGGAGGAGAGTAAACGGGCACATGGGAACTCTGTACTTTTTACTCAGGTTTTCTCTGAACCAAACACTGCACTAAAAAGAAGCCAGCCAACTAAAAAAATAAACAACAACAAAGCAAGAAACAAGAAATCTTTATATCCTATACCTAACTGCACGGCTCTGGAAAATTTACATAACGTACTCAAGTAGTTCCAATCTCATGAATGTTAAAGGAGATAATGCACTTAAAATGCTAAATATATACCTGGCATCTAATCACCATCAATAAAACATGGCTATTTTTGTTGATGATTCTGAGGGTGTTATCTGAAAACCACCATCAGAATTTAAATTCTATGATATCATAATTAAATAACTTGAGAAAAATTAGAAAGAGTAAAATATTAATTCAGCATTTCTAAACAGGCCATGGAAATTAATGAGTGAAATGTATTAGAAAAAATATTTTTAAAAATGGAATAAACTTCCTTGAGCAAGCAAATTGATCCCATTGAATAAAGAAATAAAGAAGTTGGTCACCAAGTGCATACTGCCGATTCTCTCTAATTTGTTTTTGCCATCTCCAGAAAGAATTGTAATCAAACTGTAACCAATGGGAGAAAAACTTTTAAAATCTAATCACATTTAAATATTGATGCAGAGGTGGGAAAAAAAAACCCCTAATATTTACTGGAAAATTCATGTCTACAAATTCAAAGTACAGAAAACACTTGCACATGTACTTTCAGAAAAATAGTCAATGAGAGAAACCACAGACAGCAGTGGAAGTGCCAAAAGAATGAAAACAAATATTATTGCAATTTTCCAAAATGAAAAGTAAAGGAATTCTAAACCTAAATATCAGTTAGCCAATAAGCTTGACATTGTGTCCTTGGCAACATTCTAAACAGATTATGTAGCAGATGGTTTGTGAGCATTTCACAAGTACAGTGGTGATCACCAGACACCAACATGAATTCACGTGGTGCAAATCCTATCAAAGTAATTGCCTTTCCATTATCATTGTGGCAATTAGACCAGTATATTAAGGGGGGGGGGTATAGAGATCTTAGCGTTTTGATAGCAGTGAACATTTTTGCAAAGATTTATATAAAAATTTACATGTGTTTCTAAAATGGTGCTGGCATAAAAATGCTATTACATGAAATTTTTGTCATTGGATAACTGTACCTAAATCTTGGTGTAAATAGTTCTGAATACGTATTGTATATCAGAACAACTTGTGGAACATTTTCTAAAAACATGTGCTTAGACCCAGGCCCTACCCTAGATATCCTGATGCAGTAAGTCTGATTATACCTAGGCTACTTCAAAAAGTAACTTGTTGGATAATATAATAAAGTAAATTGTTTTCAATTTAATAAAAAAATTAATGCTATTTATAATTATCCTTTTAGGTTTGGGGCTGAGTTATTTATAAATGATTTTACTTTCTCTTTAATTATTCTATAGCTATTCCATCTATAATTCAAATCATGATAATATTACTTTTAGTTTTTGCATTAAGCTTGTTTTCCTAACATTAAATTTATTTTCATGTTTCATAAATTTAATTTCATTTACATTTATTTGAAATGTTAAATTTATTTTCAACACAGCATGCAGAGTAACTCTTTAAAAGATAAGTAATGTCATGCTATGGATCCTTTCAACAACTTTCAATGACTTCGCTTCTCATGTGGAGTAACACCTTTATCCACAATGTTCAGTATAACTGACATTCCCCCAGCCCATCTTAGATCTCACCTCCTAATGGCTTTCTTTCTCATTCGCTCCATTTTAGCTAGACTGGCCTTTCTCATTGGTCCTCAAATAAGCCAGGAATGCAACCATCTTGGTGTCCAATTTGCAACCCTCTACCCCAGATAGCCACATGAATTGCTCTACCTCTTATTTATTTTTATTATTATCTGTCTCCCACACAACAATTTTTGTCCATTTTATTCAATGTTATTCATACCCACAGATATTTAATAGTGCCCATGTATTAAGTGGAACATATCTACATGGTGAATACATAAACAAATCAGTCAAGTTACCTCTATCCCTACGTGTCCTAAAATATAATTAATTTTTTACTTGAAATTAATTAGAATATTGATTATATGATATTGATTACAAGGTTCTATGGACCACATTCTATTTTGTAAAAACGTATTTAATGATAAGAAAGTTAGCAATAATAATACAAATACTTTCAAAGACTATATATCTTAATCATTTGATTGTTTTGTTAAAATTCTGACATGCTATTCAAATTATAAGACAAGTAGATTTCACATAAAAAGGAATATTTGAACTCATATCTCAAATCATATAAACATTTTAACTCAAATTGAATCAGACTTAAATGTAAGGGCTAAAACTATAAGGACTCTTGGAAGAAAGCATGGACTAAATCTTAGTGGCCTGTGTTAATAAGCACAAACAAAAAAGAAAATCATATATTTGATTTCATCAACATTTTAAAAAATGTGCTTCAAAAGATATCACCAAGAGATGGAAAAATAACTTACAGAACAGGAAAAAACAATTGCAAACTATGCATATGATAAGGAATGTATATCCATTATGTATTAAAAACATGCATGTGTACATATTCAATTAAAAAAGACAAATAAGCCAATATAAAAATCAGCAAAGGACTTGAATAGACATTTATCCAAAGAAGATATACAAATGGCCAATAAGCATATAAATGTGCTCAAAATCATTAGTCATTAAGGAAGTACAAATCAAAACCAAAATGTGACACCACTTCACACCTACCAGAATAAATAAAAAGACAAACAATAGCAAATGTTGGCAAGGACATAGAGAAAACAGAACCCTTATACATTGCTGATGGGATTGTAAAATGGTACAGCTACTTTGAAAATATTTGACTGTTCTTCAGAATGTTAAACATACAATTACTATATGACCAAGAAATTCCATTCCTAAACAAGGACCTCAAATTGGTGAAAACACACTTCCACTTAAAAAGTTGAGCACATATTCATAGCAGTGGAGAATAATAATAATATAATAACAATAAATTGAAATAACCAAAATATCTATTAACTGATTAATGGATAAGCAAAATAAGGGATACTCATATAATGGAATATAATTGGCAATAAGAAAAGAATGAAGTGCTGATATATGCTACAGCACAAATGAACCCTGAAAACACTATGCTCAGTGAAAGAAGCTAGTCACAAAAGCCCAGACTATATGTTTCCACTTACATTTCCAAAATAGGCAAATTCATAGAGACAGAAAGTAAATTAGTAGTTACTATGGAATGGTGGGAAGTGGGTAGTGGGGAGTGTTGCTAATGTGTGAGAGATTTCTTTTCCAAGCGAAGAGAATCTACTAAAATTAATGATAAAGGCTGCACAACTCTGTGAATATGCTAAAAATACAAAACAAAACCCTGAACTGTACACTTTAGAAGGATGGCTTTTATGGTATGTGAATTATACTAATAAAGCTGTTTTAAAAATCCAACATATGATATTGTTATTAATTACCTAATATTATTTTTGGAAGATGGCAATGCTTAAATCCTTTTGAGAAGCTTCCATTTATTTTATTTTGTGTAACATTTTCTTGTAGTAAATATGATAATGAAAGATTGCCTCATTTTTCTTGATAATAGAGTTTTTGTTGACTAATATATGTATGAAAGGTGACACTTTCATTGCCCTCATCAAAAGTCTGAGTCTTACCACATGGGTCTGCTGAATTCTATATGCATAAACCAAACTCTGCCCCATATGCCCACACTAAATATGCCTGAATGAATCTAGGGTGTGTGCTCACTCTCAAGACTGAAAAGTTACAGAGTGGCTGGAAAGCTCTGCTGTTCATCAAAGAATCTCTTGACAAAATCTATCAATTTTTCTTTTCCAAAGAAATTCTTTGTAAGGTAGACAAAATAGGTTTGGCTGAAGATAAGACACATAGAATCAAATAAGCACAATGTTCAAAGCAAATATGGAAAAGCAGATGCTGTAAAGTGGAGAACATGGAGTTGTGAGTAATAATGAATTTTGAGAGAGAAGCCTAGACGGTGGATCTGAGTCATGGACATGGTAAATTCTAGAATTGCTATTATAATACTAAGATACTAGTCAACTAGAGCTACAGTGGATCCTAAAAGGCTGTCAACAAAGTCTCCTCCACCATGAAGCCTACGTCATGGCTTCTAGCTCTACGTATTCCCCCAGAATCCACAAATTAAATCCTGTAATCTGAGATAATGTAGCACATAGTCCTTGTAAGCAAATGTATAAATAACATGTCTTCTTTTAGTTTTTGTTGCTTTTTTTCCCTTATGGCTATAAATCAGTATCAAAATTATTTTTTTCATATATGAATCAGATCTATCCTCTTAAAGTAACTTTGAAAATATGCTCTGTACTCCCCACTAAATGCCATATACACTGTTTTAAAATTTTCCTATCCTTTTTATTTTTATGGAACTTACTCAGATCCTAAGCTTTCATTTCCAATTTCACTACATCTTTCTTGTTTTAAAAGCCTCTCTCATTGGTAATTTCAATTTCATCATTATCAAAATTTCTAGCTATTCTAACATCTTTTATATCTGAAAAAATCTCATCTAAGACCATTTCTATTTTCAATTTCTGGTCTCATTTTTGGTCAAATGTAATTTCTACTTAGGTGATACTACTAATATGACTACCATTATCTTTTCATATTTAGCATTGCAGAAGAAAATATTACATTTCTTCTTTCATTATGTTTTTTCTCCACAAACTGACATAATATCTGAAATATTAAGGGGAACTAAAAAGAATTATTTCTTGATTTTAGTGTATTAAGTAAATACAGGATAGTTTAGCTTGTATTAGTGTTTTCTTCCTTAGATTTTGTTTTATTTTGTGAAGAGAAAATAAATTATGAGTCTGGTCAAACATGTTTTCTCATAGTTTTTTTCTTCTTCTTTAAATGCTTCAGCAGTGAGATACTTTCTTCAAGTAATCTTGCTTAGAAGACTGACATGTAAAATAAATTAATACTTAGTCTTTCTACCTTAAATTATGTCCATTCAATCAGTGTTTCCTTCCTTTCCATGGTAATTTCTAAGCATTTAGAATTCATTATAATGCAAATTAAAAACCATAGTTTTATAATAAGTTTTAAGTCAGTCCATGCTCACTATAGAGAAGCAACTCTCAAACAGGATGATTTTACCTCCACTCTGGGGGCATTTGATAATGTCTGGAGGTAATTTTGATTGCTACCATTGTGGTGAAGTGTTCTGGAAACTAGAAAGTGGAGGCCAGCAATGCTGCGGAACATCCAACAACACATAAGACAACCCCTACCACAGCAATACTTATCCAACCTCAACTATCAAAAGCACTTTTGTTGAGAATCCCTTTTTTGGAAATTTATTGTGAATAAGCGTTTATTCAGCCTACAATATTTATAATCTTCTTGTGGGTGTCAATGCCTCATGTGCCCATGTCCTGACTGCAAAATTATAAACCAATATGAGATATTAATTACATAACTTTGCATAATGTACTCTTTAATTCTCAGTAATGATAAGCAAATACATCTATAACCTATGTTCCTCAAGTAACCCTAAACTAAAAGTGAACATTAAAAAGTGGGTTAAATCTTAAATAAATCATGTTGATTTTTATTCTTAAAAATATTCCTATGACATTGCTTTACAACACAGCAAATAGCACTAGCAAATACCAAGTTGTTTAGAAACAAATTTTAGTCATCCATTACCTTTATTTCTCTTTCTCATTACTTTCAGGTGTACAAAACAACATAATGGTTAGACAGTTACTCACCTCCTGAAGTGATAACCCAAACAAGTCTTCTAGCCATCCAACACCATTCATAGCTACGAGTATTGCAATACTATTGACTATTCCCTATGTTGTACTTCACATTTGTGACTATATATACATAGAGGGTGCCAAAAAAAGTATACAAGTTTTAAGAAAGAAAAACTGCATTAAAATTGTAATACCTAATATATACTGATAACAAAAGATGAATACAAGTCAAGAGGTGCTCAAAGTGGTTACCATCAATGTCCAGACACTTCTGATTATGGCGAACTACTGCTTGAGCAACGTTGACCAAAGTGTCCGCTTGTATACATTTTTTGGCACCTCCGGTGTGTGTGTGTGTGTGTGTGTGTGTGTGTGTGTGTGTGTGTGTGTGTGTGTGTGTACGGTAAAACCTTGGAGTGTGAGTAACTTGGTTTGTGAGTGTTCAGCAAGACGAGCAAATATTTCTAATACATTTTAACATGGTAAACAAGTGATGTCTTGCAATATGAGTATATATATATATATTCTCTCTCTCTCTCTCTCTCTCTCTCTATATATATATATATATATAGAGAGAGAGAGAGAGAGAAACAACTCTATATTTAGAGTCACTGCTCTCTGCTCTCTCTCTATATAACTCTATATAGCAACTCTATATATTTTAATTATAGTTGACATTCAATATTATTTTATATTAGTTTCAGGTGTACAGCACAGTGGTCAGTCATTTATATATTGTAAGAAGTGATCCCCCTGATAAATCCAGCACCCATCTGAGACCATACAAATTTTTTTTACATTATTGACTATATATATGCCCCTTACTGTATTTCATATTCCCATGACTATTTTATGACTACCAATTTGTACTTCTTAATCTCTTCACCTTTCTCACCCATTCCCCCAAAATCCTCCCATCTAGCAACTCTCAGTTTGTTCTCTGTATCTGTGAATCTATTTCTGTTTTGTTTGTTCATTTATTCTGTTCTTTAGATTTCACATATAAGTGACATCATATGGTATTTGTCTTTTCAGCCTGACTTATTTCACTTAGCATAATATTCTCTAGGTCCATCCATGTTGTCGCAAGTGGTAAGATTTCATTCTTTTTATGCTACAGTAATACTCCATTGTATAAGTGTACCACAATTTCTTTATCCAATCATATATAGATGGGCATTTCTGTTGTTTCCATGTCTTGGCTATTGTGAATAGCGCTGCAGTAAACTTAGGGATGCATATATTTTTTTCGAATTACTGTTTTGTGTTTCTTTGGATAAATACCCAGCAGTGGAATGCTGGCTATAAGGTAGTTCTATTTTTAATTTTTTGAGGCACCTCCATACTGTTTTCCACAGTGGCTACACCAATTTGCAGTCCCACTAACAGCACACAAGGGCTCCCTTTCTCCACATCCTTGCCAACAGGTGTTGTTTGTTGATTTATTGATGATGGCCTTTCTGACAGGAGTGGGATGGTACCTCATTGTGGTTTTTTATTTGCATTTTTTTGATGATTAATGATGTTGAACATCTTTTCATATGTCTATTGGCCATCTGTATGTCCTCTTTGGAGAAATGTCTATTCAGGTACTCTGTCTCCTTATCAGTATATCATTGGCAAATATCTTCTCCCACTCAGTAGGATGTCTTTTCATTTTGTTGATAGTTTCCTTTGCTGTGAAAAAAGTTTTTAGGTTGATGCAGTCTCATTTTTCTTCCACATTTTCCAATTTGTTGGCATATATAGTTGCTGATAGTATTTTCTTAAAATTGTTTGTATTTCCGTGGTATTCATTGTCACTTTGTCTCTTCATTTCTGATTTTATTTCCATGTATCTAGGTCCTCTGTTTTTTTTCTTGTTCAGCCTGGTTAAAGGTTTGTCAATTTTGTTTATCTTTTCAAAAAACCAGCTCTTGGTTTCATTGATAGTTTTTATTATTTTTTTGGCCTCTGTTTTGTTTATGTCTACTGTGATCTTTATTATTTCTTTCATTGTACTCACTTTGAGCTTTTTTTGCTGTTCTTTTCCAGTTCCCTTAGGGATAAAGTTCTATGGTGTATAAGAGATTTTTCTTGTTTCTTGAGATAGGCCTGCATTGCTATACATTTTACTCTTAGGACTGCTTTCTTGGTGTCTCATAGATTTTGGGTCACTGTATTTTCATTTTCGTTTGTCTCAAGGTCTTTCTTGATTTCTTATTTGCGCTCGTTGACCCACTCATTGTTTCATAGCATGTTATTTAGCCTCCGTGTGTTTGTGTGTTTTCCAATTTTTTTCTTGTAATAGATTTCTAGTTTCATACCATTGTGGTCAGAGAAGACAGTTGATATGATTTCAATCTTCTCAAGTTTATTGAGACTTATTTTATGGCCTAACATGATCTATCTTGGGAAATGTTCTATGTGCACTTGAAAAGAATGTGTATTCTGCAGCTTTGGGATGAAATGGTCTAAAAATATCAACTAAATCCATTTGGTCTAGTGTGCCGTTTAAGGCTGCTTTTTCTGTGTTGACTTTAGGTCGGGAAAATCTGTCCATTTGTGTCAGTGGGGTTTTAAGTCCCCTACCATGATTGTGTTACTGAGGTAATCCACCTTTAAGTTGGTCACTGCTTGTTTTATATAGTTAGGTGCTACTATGTTGGCTGTATAAATGTTTACTAAGGTGATGTCCTCTTGTTGGCTTGATCCCATTTATCATTTATCATTATAATGATCCCTTTATCATTATGTAATGTCCTTCTTTGTGTCTTATTACAGTCTTAATTTAAAGTCTATTTTGTCTGATATAAGTATTGCTGCTTCAACTTCTTTCTTATATTCCCATTTGCGGGAAATATATTTTTCTATCCCGCTTCTTTCAGCCTGTGGGTGTCTTTTGATCTGAGGTGAGTCTCTTGTATATAGCATATGCATGGGTCTTGTCTTATCCTTTCAGCTGCACTATGTCTTTTGATTGGAGTATTTAATCCATTTACATTTAAAGTGATTATTTACAAGTACATAGTTATTGCAATTTTATTATTCATATTTTTTATTTTTGTTAGTTGTTTTCTTCTTTCTTCTGCTCTATGAAGTCCTTATAACATGTATTGTAATACTGGCTGAGTGACAATAAATTTATTTAGATTTTCTTGTCTGGGAAGCTCTTTATCTCTGCTTCAATTTTGAAGGATAGCTTGGCTGGGTAGAGTAGTCTTGGTTTTAGGCCTTTGTTTTTAATCACTTTGAATGTTTCCTGCCACTCCCTTCTAGCCTGCAAAGTTTCTATTGAAAATCAGCTGAAAGTCATATGGGAGCTCCCTTGTAAGAAACTAGTTGTCTTTCTCTTGCTGCTTTTAGGATTCTCTCTTTGTCTTTAACCTTTGCCATTCTAATTATAACGTGTCTTGGTGTGAGCCTGTTTAGGTTCATCTTGTTTGGGACTCTCTATGCTTCCTGGGCTTTTATGTATATTTCCTTTGCCAGGCTAGGGAAGTTTTCATTCATTATTTCTTCAAATAGGTTCTCGATCCCTCGCTTTCTCTCTTCTTCTTCTGTTAACCTATGATGCAAATGTTGTTATGTTTGATGTTGTCCCAAAGGGCCCTTAAACTATCTTCATTTTTGTTGTTGTTGTTGTTCTGACTGGATGTTTTCTGCTACCTTGTCTTCTAAATCATTGAATTCATCCTTGCATCATCTAATCTGCCATTGTTTCCTTCTAGTGTGTTTTTCAGTTCAGTTATTGAATTCTTTATTTCTGACTTTTTTATGGTTTTTACATCCTTCTGTATGCTTTTTATCTCTTTGTTGAAATTCTCACTAAGTTTCTTAAGCATTCTTATAACCAGTGTTTTATACTCTGTCTCTGGTAGGTTGGTTGCCTCCATTTCATTTAGGTTTATTTCTGGAGGTTTCTCCTTTTCTTTTATT
>NW_017731705.1:1710892-1712141 GCF_001890085.2 Hipposideros armiger
ACCTCTTGAGTTCATGCCCCTCCACTGGAGACCAGGTGAGTGTTTATAAGCAAGCGAGTTTTTGTGTGGTCCCTTTAAAAGGGTGTCTGGGTTTCCAGCCATCTTACATTTTACCAGGTTGAACAAACAGATTCCTTGCTGATTTTCACTGCCAGATGTTGTGGGAACTCCTCTTTCTGGCACGGGATCCCTGAGCTAGGGAGCCCACTGTGGGGCTGGGACCTCTTCCTCTTCCAGGAGAACTTCCACCACCAAGGTGTCCCTCCTGGTGTACAAGCACTATCTGTGGGTTTGGGGCCAGCTCATTTCTTATCTCTGCCTCTCCTTCCAGTATCTATGTGGCCTTTTCTTTATATCCTTAGTATAAGGGTTCTGTTCAGCTACTCTTCAGATGATTCTTGAGGTTGATTACTCTATAATTTATTTGTAATTTTGGTGTGATCCTGGGAGGCAGCAGGCATAGCGTTTACCTAATTTGCCACCTTGGAACTTCTTTTCATCCATTACCTTTGATTGCTTTGTTTCTCTCACCTGATATATCTGATTCAATAACACATTTTATTGTGTGTGGACAAAATTGTTATAATTGATCAGCTTTTATTTTATATACATATTTATACTTTGTACATGTGCTGACCACTTCTCATTTTCAATTCTATTATTTTAGAGCAAGCCATCTGGACTGCAGCAGTACCCTCCAAATTGACAAAGTAATTTCTGTATTTCATCTCCTGTTACCACTTTTTGCCGTCTCCCCACATATCCCCCCTGGTCACTTTGCCATGCATTAGTCAATATTACACTTTAAGACAGAAATAAAATCATGTTTATTCTTTGCAAACCTCTCCAATATAGTCCCATCGTATATAACATTAAAAAGACAAAGGTAACAGCTCACCAAAGAAGATATACAAATTGCAAATATACATATTAAAGATGCTCAACATTATATATCATTAGAGGATTGCTAATCAAAATGTGATATGACTACACTTATATGATAATGGCTAAAATCCAAAACACTGACAGCACCAAATGCTGGTGAGGATGGGGAACAATAGGAACTCTCATTCATTGCTGGTGAGTGTATAAATGATACAGTCCCCGTGGAAAACAGTGGCAGATTTTTACAAGCCTAAACGTATGCTTACCATACAACCCAGCCTCGTGTTCCTCGGTATTTACTCAAATAAGTTGAAACTTATATCAACAAAAAAGCCTACTCATGGATGTTTATAGCAGCCTTATT
>NW_017731705.1:1715831-1721482 GCF_001890085.2 Hipposideros armiger
CACACACACACACACACATGCAGCTTTGGATGCCCTGCACAAATAAGACATTACCACCTATAGGTGATGTTCAGCTACTTGTTTTCTCAATAGTGAAGGTGTTTAGCTCATCTGTCTATATAGTCACAATATCCTCCTGTGACTAGGGAGAGACATTCATAAAACAGCTGCCTAGATTTAAGAGCTCCTGCTCTGAAATAGAACAAACTGCATAGTCTGGAAACAAATCCCATGATTATGTCTGGTTTAGGAGAGTTCTCTAATGAAGAAAAATAAATATGCCAAAATAAGCCAACTACACCTAAAGCTATGCTGCTTTTCTTTATATACGCTTTTGAGTTTCATGAAAATGGCTCAGGTTAAAAGATGTTCTGCATGAATATTTTAAGTCCTCAGGGAATAAAATAATAATGATTTCAGTGACAGTTCCCAAAGAACCAAAACAATGATATTAGAAAAAATTAAATTTGACCTATTTGTTATTAATTCTCAGTATATAAGTAATGTCAAAGAAAACTCACATTTTGCAACATTCTGTCTGATGAATTATTTTTCCCTAAAAAGAGCTACCAAAAAAGGAGAGTTTTTTATGTATGGGGGAGAAACAGGCATAGGTAATATCAAACAACAAAGACCATGCTCTTTAAAAATCAAGTCTTTTGTGTTTGGCCACATCTGAGCTTTACTAGAAGGTAATAAAATGCATATGAATGTTCATGCATTTAGAAATCCTAAATCTATCATTGGACCAGATAGAGATGTTTTTTAACAGTGACTATCTGCCATGTTTCAATTAGGTGGAAAAAGAGCTCACTGATGTCCTACTTCAGTGTGTTTTCTATGTATATGGTCAATAGCTAGCATAGACCAGAGATGTTTCTCAATGAATTTTTATGGAATTAATATATAGTTATAACTTTAATTCACTGAGCATCTACTATATGCAAATATTCTGTTTATAGGTTATGTATATTTAAATGATCAATTTTTGAGGTATAATTTACAGAGAACAAAATGCTTCCATTTTGAATGCACAGTTTAAAGAGTTTTGACAAATGTCTAGTAGCTACTTGAATCAAGGCATAGACCAGGGTCAGCAAACTGGCTCACAAGCCACATGCGGCTCTTTAAGGTACACATGACTGAAGCAAAACTGAAAACGAAAATAAAACTATCATAGTTTCATTTATAAAATTTTAAAGGATATTATTCAGATAATGGTGATTTCATTTGTTTTATGGCTCTTGAATAATTTTTAAATTGTGAGGGACAAGATTGACTCTTCCATTTCAAAAGTTTGCCATGTCCTGGCATAGACTATTTCCATCTCTCCAAAAAGTTTACTTTTTCTTTTATGCAGCAAATCTCTACCCAGTTACCAACTCATGGCTTCAGATATCTGCTTACCTACTTTCTATTGCTATGTATTTATCTTTTCTATAATTTAATTAACATGGAATTATTCAGTAGGCACTTTTGGTATGTCTAGCTTCTTTTGATAAGCATTGATTTTTAAAAATTAATCCATGTTGTTGCTCCTATTAGTAGTTTGTTTATTTTGTTGCTGGTTGCATTGAATATACCACTATTTGTTTAACTACTCACCTATTGTTGGGCAATTTTGGTTATTTTCAGTTTGAGAATATTATGAATAAAACTGATACAAATATTTGTGTAATTTTTTATGTAGACATGTTTTCATTTTCCTTGGATAAATATTTAAGTGTGGGTTTACTAGGTTGGATGGTGAACGTATGATTAATTTGATGAGAGGTACTGATTTATATTCTCACCACAGTGTATGAGAGTTCTAGTTGCTCCCAATCCTAATCAACACTTGTCATGGTGAATCTTTTTAATTGTATTCATTCTAATGGGTGCTATATATCTGATGGTAGTATTAATTTGTGGTTTCTTAATTACATTAATTTTCTCATTTTTTAATGAGAATTTTGCATTTCTCTTAATGAGAGTAAGGCACTCATGTTCTATTTTGGGGCACTCATGTTCTATTTTATGTGCTTATTGGTCATTGGCATATTTTGTTATATGGAGTGTCTGTACAAATATTTTTCCAATTTTTATTTAGTCATTTGTTTTACTATTATTATTTGTAAAGATTCATTATACATAAGGATATAATTCCTTTATCAGATGTTATCTTTGAATATGTCTTCTCTTTCTGTTTTTCCTTCATAGTATATCTTAAAGAGCAGACATTTTTAAATTTTGATTATGTGTAATTTATCATTTTTTCCTTTTAAGTTAGTCGTTTGATTCTTAAGGTATTGTTTCATAGTGCATTGAAATTACATAGTATAAATCTTTAAACTTTGTACTTTTTAACCAGAGTTTTTTTGGAATTCTTAGGTGCTTTGAATTTTCATTTAAGTTTAGAATTGATGTGTCTATTTCTAGAAACATCAGCTTGGGATTCTGATTTTGGATTCTTTTAACTTCTTGAACATATTTGTAATAGCTGTTTTAAAGTGTTTGTATGTTAATTTTATCATCTGTGTCATTTTCAGATATGTTTCTATTGTAGTGTTTGATTTCCTCTGATTAGTTGCTAGTCTATTCAATTTTGCTATATGTTGTACATTGTAGATATTACTTTTTGAGTGTCTAGTGTTTTGTTGTTGTTGTTTTTTTTCAATCATTCTTTTAAAGAGTGTTGAGTTTTGTTCTGACAGGTAACTTAATTATAGTTCAGCTTGAACCATTCAAGTCTTGTTTCTAAGCTGTCTTACTGTGGATTTAAAGTAACCTTTGCCCTGGGAGTAGTTTAGCTATACTCTCAAGGTAGGGCCTTTCTGGATTCTATTGCATGTCTCAGATGTTCAATAGGTCATTTTACTCTTATTTCATAGCTTATGTAGGGTAGAAGAATATGTCACCCTAAAAGATGTCTCTTTGGCATGTAGATTATTTTGAGGAACTGAAGACATAGGAAAAGCTCTGAATACAGAGTAGAAGTTACCCTTTCATACGGGACATTTCATTAAATGGGCGCCTGTACCAGGAAAAGAGCTAACACCAGACATAACTCATACACCTGAGAGACTTATCTACAGTGCAGGGCAACATTTGTTTACCAAATATTTCCCCTCCTCACCTTCTTATGAATTGACTTCCTCCTTTTAAAGCCCTGGATCCATATATGGTTTCTTACTTCAGGATGGTGAATAGCCTCAACCGTCCCGTCACCTTGTAAGTCTTATATCTTTGTGGGGCTCCTGTATATACATACATACATAACTAAAATTGATTTTTTTCCTCTCTCTCCTGTTAATCAGTCTTTTATTATAGAGGGATCTCAGTCAAGAACGATGAAGGTAGGGGGAAAATTATTTTCCTTCCCTACACTTAGTATGTGGTCAAAGACTTAAGGAGAACCTTATTAAAATTTCTGCAATTTTTCTCTGGGTCTCTTTCCATTTTGTCTTGCAAATTTCATCTTCCAACACAACTGTGAATTCTGATATCTGTCTTATCTGATGTGGGTTAGGAAGGCACTCATGTTCTACTGTATTCTTTTTTGTTTGTAAGCTGTGGTGGCAGTGTATCTCCAGACATGCAAACAAGAAGCTTAAGCAATTGTAGGTGTCACCTGGTTTGCTTTGATTTTCAGTGTGATCTCGCAGAGATAATCAACTATGTCTATCCACTAAGTGTGTTCATAGGCTCAGACTTCATGAGACCAAGTAAAGAACAAGATTCTGGTGTAATAATAACAAGGAAAGAACACTTAGGGTTTTAATTGTTCTGAGATTCCCTTGAACACCTGGGGAATTCAAAAGAGATTCAAGAAAGGTCCTACCTTGAAAGCAGGGATAAACTACTTACAGAATAAAGTTTATAGCTACACTAAGGAAACCTAGAAACAAGTCCTGTTAAAAAAGAACAACTGGAGGGCTGGCCGAGTGGTGAATTGGTTCAGAGTTGGCTTGGGACGCCAGTTCTGAGCAGCAGGGCCCCGATTTAGAACCCACATGTGGGCCAGTAACACTGTGCCCTCTACAGCTAAGATGGTGAACAACAGGTCGACCTGGAGCTGGGCTGCCGTGAGTTGCCGGCGTTGGCGTAGGCTGCAGCCCCTGCTGCAGTGGGCTGCAGTGAGCTACTGTGTGTGGCCAGCAACCAGCGTGAGCAGCTGGCAGCCGGTGTGAGCTGCCAAGAGCCTCTGTGAGCGGCCGTCCAATGTCCAGCGAGTGACTGCCTCACCTGGGAAGAGCGCAATGATAATACCAACATGGGCTAGTGAAGCGATGTCCTCCACAACTAGACTGAAGAACAAGAAGGACAGCAACTTGTCTGTTCCCCTTCCCCGATTTCCCAACGCTGTTCCCCTCCCCCAATTCCCCAATAAAACCTTTTAAAACAACAAAAAACAAACAAACAAACAAACAAAAAACCTGGAAGCTGGAAGCAATATATTATAGACTCTATGATAAAATCAGAATAAATGCTTCCTTTTCTGTTTNTAAAAAGATCAATGGTTTCCAGGGATTGCAGAAGAGTAGAGAAGAATGAATAGGTGGACCAAAGAGGAGTTTTAGGTAGTAGAACTATTCTGTTTGGCCCTATATCGGTTGATGCATGTTATTAGACATTTGTCAAAACCTGTAAAAGGTACACCAGAATGAACCGTAAGGTAAGCTATGGACTTTGAGTGATTATAATGTGTCAAAGGTTCATCAATTGTAACAAACGTCCCACTCTGGTGGGGGACATGGGGAGTGTGGAAGGCTGAGGGTGTGTGGGGGCAATGGGTATATGGGACCTCTTTGTATATTCTGCCTAATTTTGCTGTGAACCTAAAACGTCTCTAAAACATGAAGTCTACTAAAAAAAAAGAAGACAAAGGTACTGTATTAGTTTCCATGGGCTGCTGTAACAAGGTACCACAAACTGGGTAGCTTAGAGCAACGGACACTTATTTTCTCAGGGTCCTGGAGGCTAGAAGTGTGAAATCAAGTGTGGGCAGGCCACACGCTCCCTCTGAAGTCTTCAGGTGAAACCTTCTCTGCTTCTTCCTAGCTTTGGGTTGTTGGCTGGCAATCGTTGGTGTTCCTTAGCGTACAGCTATCTAACTCCAGTCTCTACCTTTGTTATCACATGGCATTCACCTGTGTGTCTCTGTGTCTTCAAACGTTTTATATAAAGGCACTAGCATAATGGATTAGGGGCTCACCCTATTCCAGAATGACCTCATCTTCATCAATTATACTGGCCATATCCCAAAGAAGGTCACATTCTGTATTACTGAGTGTTAAGGTTTCAACATACATTCCTTTTTGAGAGGAGGGGAGACAAAATTCAACCCATAGCATGACTACATGTTTCCGTATAATCTGGCCTCTGAGTCCCCCCTAAATTCACTTTCTGCCCATCTGCTCTTTATCTATTGTGCTCAGACCACATGGGCCTCATTGCTGTTCTGCAAACATGACAAACGTATTTCCACACCAAGGCCTTTGCATTGTAGTTGTGGTTTCTTCTGCTTGGAGCACCCTTCCCTGCATAGTTATGTGCCTCACTTCACCACCTCATTCAGATCTTTGCTCAGATATAATCTCCTGAGAAAGCCTTCTCTGGCCAACCGAGCTGCCACACTCTATCTCCTGTATTTTTCATCATAATCCCTCTTG
>NW_017731705.1:1726962-1731944 GCF_001890085.2 Hipposideros armiger
AATGATGGTGCCAACTTGGGCCAGTGAAGCAACATCCTCCACAACTAGACTGAAGAACAAAAACAACAGCAACTTGTCTGTTCCCATCCCCCAATTCCCCAATAAAAAAATCCTTAAAAAAAAAAAAAAGACAAGTCATTTTCAGCAGCCATTTTCAGTTCCCCATACCTAACATCTTAAAATAGTATGCCAATATGGTTATTGACATATGAGTAATAATTGTTAATAATTAATATTTTATTTACCTTGTTTTTTATTTGCTAATAAAATAACTTTGAAATATTATCTTCTAAGTCAGTTTTTCAAACTTGAACAATGAAATATGTACTCGCTAGAATATTTTATTTTAGCCCTGGCAAAATTATAAAAAGTTGATCTCAAATCAAATTTACAGTCTGAGTTTCCCACTGCTACATCATTGGCTATCCTTAATCTATATTTCTTTACTATTACCACTTCAGTGACATCAAAGCATCTCTAACCTTTTATGTAACACCTGGGCGTTTACCTACAATGTTTTATGTTTATTTATTTACAACTTGCTTCGAAATCTATGATTCAGTTTAAATACTAAATAAATATCAAATTATATAATGCGTTATTTGGAGGACAGTTACCATAGAATTTTAAGAAATAGTGAAAAACATGCTTATGTTCTTTAGAAACAGCTCTTGTTCAGTATAAATGCCATTCTGAAATTAATTATGGTAAATTATTTTATATTTACACTACCACTAATTTTAAATGTATCTTTAGATGTGATTGATGATAGTTTAAAATATTAGCAACTATTAACAGAGTTTTAATTATTGTTGAATCATTCATTAATCAATAGGCACTTATAGAGTAATTACTATTTAGGTAATTGTTGTAAACACTGTGTAGGATTTAAAATATATATATCCAATAGGTCCTTGTCCTAAACAAACAAAGAAACAAACAAACAAACAAACAAAAAACCTGGAAGCTGGAAGCAATATATTATAGACTCTATGATAAAATCAGAATAAATGCTTCCTTTTCTGTTTTGGGAATTTATTATTCATGAAATATTCAACTCAAACTATTTGAAATGTGTTTGCAATCTAGAAACTCTTTTAAAAAATAATTCCTTTTGCCAATTTGCAGATGAAATATTTCTTGTCTCCCACCTCCATTTTGAGGACGCATATTCTCATCATTCTTTACCCATTAAATTGCTTTCCTTTTGATTGACTTAGCTTTTCTTTTAAAATCTTCATGTTAATTTTCATTTTAGAATTGTAGCTTCTCTTAATTTACTTTTCAGTCTTTATATTTATTTGATTTTAGCCTTAATGTCTTAGCTGTAAAATATTAAAACATATTTATTATAGTGTAGTTCATTATTTAAATAATATTTAATTTTGCCTTTTGAATATTTACTTACCTCTACCTTATTTTAGTTCTATTTCCCGTTTTAAATTAAAGAATTATTTTTGGGATGGTTGCTTGAATTCATATTAACTATATTAATGATTTTAGAAATTATTCCAAGTTCCTGTCTTTAATTAATTAATTAATTTTAGCTAATATGCTCCTAACTACTTATAATTTTGTATTAATTATCTAATATCTAATGCTATATTCAATAAATTCAGTATTTAAAAATAAATTTGGCAGAGCATATAGGGAATTAAAGATTCAGGCACAATAATACCTAGGATAATTTCAAATACTTTATTCATTACTTAAAAGATTTAATTCCCTAAATCCTTACCTCAACTTATAAAGGAGATCTATAAAATGGTGATTTGTTAAAAAAAATTACTGAGGTAGAAAAATCATAAATTAGACATTCTCTGATCTCTAAACATTTATGCAGCTTGCCAAGGGTGTACAGGACACTTTCATTAGAAGATTTAGTTCCTTCAAGAGTAATTAGACAGTAGTTCTGGGAAACAAATCATTCACAAAATAACCCAGTGCCAAACCTAATGTCTTCTTGTCTGCAGGGATCAGGTGCACATTTAAACACTAAAGAATCAAAAGGAGGCCTCTGGAATGTGGTTCCGCTCAAAAGAGCTTAATGGTTGGAGAATGGGACGAGACCTATTCTGCAAATCCAGCATTACAGGGGTGCTCCAGCCTCTCATCACCAAGCCTGAGGAATCTAACTGCCTCCCACAGTAAATACAAGTTATCTTGATGATGACATCTATCTTATGATACCCAGTGATCTGCCCAGGGTTGAATTTTTGGAAAGAGTTGAAAGTGTAGCAGCTCTTTCTTGTATACCACTGAAAGGTCTCCAGGTTTTAAGAACTATTGCTGATAACCTGCCTGTTAGCTCAAAGATTCAACACTTTCCCTGGAGCCCAAGAATGATTTGAAAGAAACTGTAAGTCATATTTGTGCTCAACTCCAGCCTGAAGTTAGAAGTATGAGGAAAGAACAATGTGTTTATAAATGGAACCCAAGTCTTGGAAGATATTAAAAAGAGAATTTTCAAGTTAATTATTATATAAACTGGCTGTTCAAATTAGCACACCACCATTTTAGCTTTTCTAAATAAAGCTGCTATATAAAAAAAGAAGTGTAATCAGTGTTTAAGATTAGTATAAAATCAGTGTTTAAGATACAAAACGAGGTGTTCTGTTGGTTTCTCCTATTGGGTTTATTGTCAGGAGAATGAAAGAGAGCTCTGGTGTCTCTTCTTCCTATGATGACACCAGTTCTATTGGATTAGGGTTCCACTCTCAGGACCTCGTTTAACCATATTTATCCCTGTAAGGCCCTGTATCCAAATACAGTAACCTTGGGGTTTAGGGCTGTACATATGAGCTTTGGAGGGGGGACACAATTCAGTCCATAGTAACTATTATTACAGTCACCCACAGACATGAAATTCAGAATCAGAGTCTGAAGTAAAAAAAGTTGCAGAAATTGTAAAAACATTTATAAAGTGAAAAAAAATACAAAACACTACATATTTTGGGGATATATGCATATATTAAAACTATAAGAAAGGAAGGAAAATTATAAAACCAATACTTGGCTTATTTGTTAACCTTTGCTATAGTGAGAGAGGGGGAGGCCACTGCAGATAAACACACAAGGAGATCCACAGTTGGATGATGTTCTATTGTTTAACTTGGCTGGTAGATATATGACAATTTATTTTATAATTCCTAGTAACTTGCATTTCAATTCCCATATTTCTTATCCTAATATGTCATTTATTGTAAGATATAGTCTTAATTCATGTGTTAATATTGAAAAACAGAGTATCTTATTATTAATAAAATATATCTTTTTAGACTAATGATATATTTTACTATTCAAATTTGAAACAATCTTTCTATCAGATTGATTCAGTATCACTAATACATACTTTCTATGAAATTATTCTAAATAAAAATAAGCTATATGCCTTCTTATTGTTCAAAATAATAATGTATTTTTCTTCAGAACCCAATTTTGGTTTTCTATTATATTTTAATCTGAACACAAGAAAAAAGTATATTCATATAATTTCACATTTAATATTCTATTGTACTGTATTCCCTAAACTATATTTTTTCACACACAAAAAAGACCTTTGAATATACCTTAGGTATCTACAATCATATGTGAACTTTATGTTTTCTACTTTTAATTGGAGATTTGATTGTTTCCAATTTGGTTGATCATCCCCATCTCTCTACACATTTTCTAAATTCCACGATGAAGTGGGTGATAGTCTTTCAGTTTTTGTAACAGGAAGCTGAATCACTTGTCTGAGTCAGGCTCTCTCATTGATTGCAAAAAGCGTTATGCTTATTTTGCTAATTAACTTCCATCATTTTACAGTCAGTTAAAAATATAACTCTTGGTAATCTACTGAAATGTAAGACATGTAAATGTCTGTCTCTATCACAAACTGGTAAAATCATGTCAGCAGAAAGGTTTTCACATTTCCAAACAAACATGTCATTATCTAACATTCATGCATTATGGAATTTTTCTTCATTTTTTAGTTTTACATATCATGCATTTCATTATCTATTATCCAACTAGAGGGCATGACCACTCTACAGGTTTTATATAGTGTGCCCATGTGAGAATACATAGTTGAATTAATATTGAGTTGAGAGAGTCAGGCATTTGTGGTTAGGTATTTTACAATTAATTTCATATAACAATGCTAATTTATGTCTGCATTAGTATTCCTTTTCAATCATGTTGAAAAAGTAATTACAATGTACATAGGACAGATACTAGGAATAGCTTGCCCAATTAATTACTCTACAAAAGAATTAGTGTGGTGGTGCAGGTTTTATATTTATATTTATAAACAACTAAGAAGTGCTGAATCATGGGTGATTATGATCAATGAATGCTTGATCAAACCTGGACTTGATAATGGGTAAGGGAGAGCTTCATCTTTAATATATAGGTGATAAATATTGCAAAAGAAGTATATCACTCTGACTCCATGGGCCAACTTGTTAAAAATGTTCTAATCCAGGTGGGAGTGGTGTTTATCACAAGATGCTACAAAGGAGAGGAAGAAAGGATTTCCTGTGGAAACTCCAAAGAGATGTATCAAAGCTTACCAGGTCACTTCCTTTACACTAACCTCCACTGTTATAAAATGTGAGTTGTTTGAACAACCCTGGACTAGAGTGGAGTTATAATAGCTGTTTTAATTCAGATATGCCTTGATTCTATTCAAACTATAAAGACTTGCTTTACTTGGAGACATAACTTGGTCTTCAGTTACTAATTTATAGCATGAGAACAATAACATCTAACATTTTATAAGCCAAAATGTAATTCCTTACAACTTTAAATAATGGAATCTAGGGGACCAAAAGCAATGTGGATAAGCAAAGTTATTTTCGGGCTGGCCGAGTGGCACGTTGGTTAAGAGCTGGCTTGGGACACCAGAGGGCCCCGGTTCAGATCCCACATATGAGGGCCAGTGACACTGCCCTCTACAGCTAAGATGCTGAACAACAGCTCAACCTGGAGCTGGGCTG
>NW_017731705.1:1732134-1741517 GCF_001890085.2 Hipposideros armiger
AATGATGGTGCCAACTTGGGCCAGTGAAGCAACATCCTCCACAACTAGACTGAAGAACAAAAACAACAGCAACTTGTCTGTTCCCATCCCCCAATTCCCCAATAAAAAAATCCTTAAAAAAAAAAAAAAGACAAGTCATTTTCAGCAGCCATTTTCAGTTCCCCATACCTAACATCTTAAAATAGTATGCCAATATGGTTATTGACATATGAGTAATAATTGTTAATAATTAATATTTTATTTACCTTGTTTTTTATTTGCTAATAAAATAACTTTGAAATATTATCTTCTAAGTCAGTTTTTCAAACTTGAACAATGAAATATGTACTCGCTAGAATATTTTATTTTAGCCCTGGCAAAATTATAAAAAGTTGATCTCAAATCAAATTTACAGTCTGAGTTTCCCACTGCTACATCATTGGCTATCCTTAATCTATATTTCTTTACTATTACCACTTCAGTGACATCAAAGCATCTCTAACCTTTTATGTAACACCTGGGCGTTTACCTACAATGTTTTATGTTTATTTATTTACAACTTGCTTCGAAATCTATGATTCAGTTTAAATACTAAATAAATATCAAATTATATAATGCGTTATTTGGAGGACAGTTACCATAGAATTTTAAGAAATAGTGAAAAACATGCTTATGTTCTTTAGAAACAGCTCTTGTTCAGTATAAATGCCATTCTGAAATTAATTATGGTAAATTATTTTATATTTACACTACCACTAATTTTAAATGTATCTTTAGATGTGATTGATGATAGTTTAAAATATTAGCAACTATTAACAGAGTTTTAATTATTGTTGAATCATTCATTAATCAATAGGCACTTATAGAGTAATTACTATTTAGGTAATTGTTGTAAACACTGTGTAGGATTTAAAATATATATATATCCAATAGGTCCTTGTCCTAAACAAACAAAGAAACAAAGAAACAAACAAACAAACAAACAAGTTCACATTGTATTTAGAGGATTTGCATGGCGGTATGAGTTCCAGTATATTCATTTTCCTACTAATTTATCCCTGGATTGTCCACAAGTTTTACTTCTAAATACATTAAACAACTCCAATTCAGATTTCATCACTATAGACTGTTTTCAATTTTTTCTGTAAAAAATCCTACCCATTTCTAATGTTCAGACAGTGAAATGGGTAGCTTTCTTTGCCTGCTTTCTTCTTTCTTGGGAGAATAAGTACTTAAGCATGAGCCTGAAGCTTGAAATAAAACATGATATTAAATTTAAATTGCACCATTAACATCAGTCACCATTCTAAAAGATAAACTGTGCTTGTCCCCAGGATCATGACAAATAAAAAATAAAATTCTACTTAACAGAAAATATGAGTATGCCTTTTAGGAAATAAAATGCCTCTTTAGTCAAGATCGTTGCACTCATTTGTGTGTGTTTGCTAACTGTCACACTGTCTGCCTATGATGAGGAGTGTGAGGGTTAAAAGGCATCATTAAAAATAAATTACAAACAAAGGAATATTTGTGTGTATGTTGACCGATCTTTAGGTAAATAATGATGAAAGATGGTCAGATTTACATTTTGAAATGCAGCATATTCCATCACATTATCCGAGAATCCTGGGATGCCATCTAGTCATAAGATGAGTATACTATGGTTCTAATAAAAAGAACATATTTTGACACCAAGAATAACTTCGTTCAAGATAGATAATCTACTTTTATATTAACATTGTTTAAAATTCCTCTATAGTGCAATGTATACATTTGAAAGGCTATACAGGTTTTTTCGGTTTTTTTTAAGTGGTGAAAGAGCAGTTTATTAGAAGAGATAGTACACTCCAAAAAATTAGGAGTGGGCCGAGCACGAAGAAAAGCGGCTCAAGGCCATTATTAGGAGAAAAAGTGCACTCCAGAGTTTGGAGTGGGCCCTGAGCAAAAGCAAGTCTTGAAACAGCTACAGTTTTAAAAGAGCTAGAAGGGTGACATTTCAGAGGTCATCCAGTTTAAGAAATAGAGCATAACCACTGTTTTAGTTTTAATGCACACAGCATGCCTTTCACTATTCTCACCCTCTCTGGTCACCCCAAGAAAATTCTAAAGCAAAATTAATGTATTTTTATTAATTTTTTTAAATAAGGAAACTAAACGATGGTTCATTTTATGGTTTGGTTAAATTTTCTCAGCTTTTGAACAGTTTGAGTAAACTCATTAAGTGAGATTCGTGCTACATGTATTTGAGATTTGATTATCATTCCTGTTTTTTGCAGATTATGTTTATAATGTTCATTCAAGTAGATGCATCATCAGAACTTTGTTCATTTTCACTTCTTCATAGTATTTTGCAGCATAAATACAGAGCTATTGCTTTATCAGCTTTACTGTTCATGGATACCAGTGCTGTTTTCAGTGATCGCTGTTATTAAGCAAGCTTGCTCAGATGCACCTCTGCAAATGTGCCTGTGGCATATGCACTGAAGTTGGAATTCTCTTACACATATATTTAACTTTATTTAGTAATAACACCAAATGAACTAACCTGCTCAAAAGTTGGACGCTGAAATTAGAGGAGAGTTGTGTCAGTCAAGCATGGGAAAACTGACTTTCTTGGCAAGTATGGTGGCAGAAGAATTTCCATACTGTGAAGCAAGAGTGTTGTCTCCTATGTCTAGTCTCCCATCACACCTGCTGGTAGGCAGGCAGCACTGAAACTGGGTTTCCACTAGAAAGCCTCATAGCATATGGAAGTCATCTATAGGCTTTATTGTTCTTGATTGTTTAGAATTCAAGTCACATTTCTGTTGGGTTTATAACTAGGAACAGAATTGCCGTGTCCTAGGATATATGTGCTTGCAAATTTAGTAGCTACATCCTACATATTTTTTCCAAAGCAGTGTACCGATTTGTATTCCTAGCAACAGTTTATTCCTAGTAACCGGTCTATAACTTTGGTAACACTGGGAATTTTCAAATGTTTTAACTTTTGCCAGTCTGGTGGATGTGAAATGGTACCTTATTGTGGTTTTATTTTGCATTTCCTGATTACTAATGAAATTGACGCTAGGAAATGCTTATTCTTGTCTTGTACTCAATTTTCTCTTGAGCTGTTTTTAATTATAAATGTGTTTGAATTATTTGTATACTCCATATATTACAGTTACAATATCTTCTAATATGTGGCTTATCTGTCCACTTTCTTTATAATTTTTTATTAAAATATTTTATATTAATTGTCAAATTTATCAAATTTGTTTCTTTACATTGGCATTTTTGCATCTCATTTTAAGAAATGTTTACTATCTAAGACCTGAAGATAAACTTGTATTTTCTTCCAAAATATTGAAAATCTTGCCTTATACAGTTATGTCCGTGATCATATATAACTGATTTTATTTCACTTTGGGTATGCTGTTCTGATAATCCCCATAAGACCTAAGAAGTGGTCAAAATAAAATGGAATTTATTGCAATAAAGGGCCAAGAGGACATTATTAAAAAAGTATTTTTATAGCTATTAGCTTAATGATACAAAGCTTAGGAGGAAGAAAGAATGGAAATTTATTTTCTGTATCATCATATGGATAAACAAGTTTTCCCATTACTTTTTTATTAAATATTCTAGCCTCTCTCAACTGATTAGCAATGCTAACTTTTATGTGTCATGATTTAATACATTTGTGGGTCCCTTTCTGGGCTTTTTATTCAGTTTCTTGTTATATTTTTCAATCCTAGTGCTAATAGAAAACAGTGGTAAAACAGAAAGCCTTTATTACTGTAGAGTCCCTTCTCCTTAGTGAGAACTGAATTTCAATTTCCAATGAATCCCAATATTAGTCATGATTCTGTTGAAAGTCAGCCACTGTTTCCGGAAAAAGCAAAAGCCTTGAGGTGAAAATGTATATCATATGCTAGGCTCTGCTATGATCTGAATGTTGTGTCTCTAAATTCATATGTTAAAATCCTAACCAACAAATAAAACCATCAACAAAACAAAAATACAACCTACTAATTGGGAGAAGATATTCACCAATGATACAACTCATAAGGGGTTACTATCCAAATATACGAAGAACTCATATAACTTACCAACAAAAAACACCCCCAAATAATCCAATTTAAAAATGGGCAGAGGACCTGAACAGATATTTCCCCAGAAGACATACAGGTGGCCAATAGACATATGAAAAGATGCTCAATGTCACTAATTATCAGAGAGCAATGCAAATCAAAACTACAATGAGATATCATTACCTCAACCCAGCAGAATAACTACAATCAATAAATCAATAAACCACACGTGTTGACAAGGATGTAGAGAAAACAGAACCTTCATACACTGTTGGTGGGTTGCAAACTGATGCAACCACTATAGAAAACAATTTGGAGGTTCCTCAAAAAATATGATATATATATATATATATATATATGTGTGTGTGTGTGTGTGTGTATATATATATGTGTATATATATATATATATATANTGTGTATATATATATATATATATAAACATACATATGTATTAGTTATATGCTCATTCTCCTTGAAAAAAAATTTTTTTTAAAGATTTTTATTGGGGAATTGGGGGAAGGGGAACCGACAAGTTGCTGTTGCTTTTGTTCTTCAGTCTAGTTGTGGAGGACGTTGCTTCACTGGCTCAAGTTGGCACCATCATTGCGCTCTTCCGGACGATGCAGATCAGTCGCCGGCTTCTGGACAGCCGCTCACTGTGGGTGCTGACTGCTCACGCTGGCTGCTGGTTACACACAGTAGCCCATGGCAACCCACTGCAGCAGGGGTTGCAGCCTACGCCGTTGCTGGAGACTCATGGCAGCCTAGCTCCAAGTTGAGCTGTTGTTCGGCATCTTAGCTGTAGAGGGCAGTGTCACTGGCCCTTATGTGTGGGATCCCAACCGGGGCCCTCTGGTGTCCCAAGCCAGCTCTTAACCAAAGCACCACTTGGCCGGCCTTCTTCTTGAAATTTTATGTGTAGATATTCTGGGTGGTTTGAATTAAAATGCTTCCCTTAAGAGAGGATTTTTTTTTTTTACTTTGGCATGCACCTGGAGGCACTATCAATGAAGAACCACTTCACACTTTTTGCTTGGGTATTTTCAGACCATAAAATTATTGTTAATTCTAGATTCAAACATAACTGATTATTTGCTTGAGGGTAGACTTGCTATATGCTTTTTATTTTATTTTATTTTATTTATTTTATTTACTTTCTCCCCACACTTCACTAGAGCGAAGGAAAGCCTGGCAAGTTTTCTCACTGTTTTTCTCCACTAGGTGACTTTTCCTATCCCTCCCCTTATACATACTTAATGTGTCAGACTTTAAAAGCTCTGGCTTCTTCAGGATTCTAAAGCCGATTTCTCACCCTTCAAGGGCATCAGGAATTGCCTCCTGTTCCTGACATGTGGCCCATTAAAATCCAGGCGATAAGCCAGCAAGACTGGCAGCTAACCCAGGGCAAATTCCAACATCAGCATTCCTTAATTCTGTGGATTCACACCCTAATGTTATTTTCGTTTTTCTGTTCTCTCCTGAATTTTCATACATTTCTTGTCAGACTGTGATCTTTAATATGATTTAAAATATATTTTAACTCGCATGTTTTTGGTGTGCTATACATAGAGTTTTGTCAGAACATTAAGAAACAATTATAAAGCTTTCCACCTTGCCTTAGTTGAATACCACTCCATCTGAATACTAATGTCTAAATTATTCTTAAACATTTAATTAAATGGAATTTCTTAGCCATTTGATAGAAAGGCATTATACAAATCCAAGACATAGCTTATTTTTACAAAAATATATAATCAAAATACCTTTCCAGGAAAGAAAATGTATTCATAGCCTTATTTTTTTTAGTTATAAAACAAAAGCACTAAAAAGATGATATAAAGATATAATGATTTATTATTACAGCATAATTATCATAAGCATTATAGTATTTCAGAGGGCCAACAGTGTTCCTTATTTTAACAGATAGGAAACTTACATTTCTAAATGAAAGAATAGGGTTATAAGCTGATTCTGTGGCCTTTCCTGTGGACACAGATAGGTCAGATGCTTTGAACCTTGCTTGAATCTTTCTTGCAACATTAACTCAAGCAATTGCTAAGAAAATACATCTAACAGATCCAAATAAAATAGAATCCAGTCAACGACTATGACTGCACCAATTGCTTGGATCCAATTACTTAGTTTGCATGTTCAGTAACATATAACTGACATTGATTAGAATCAGCTGCATCTGAGAATGGAAACAAATATTGCTCCTGGAGGAGAGAGGACATGTATAAAAGATGAAAGAATCCAAGAGCCAGTGGATTTCCTGAAAGGTAGTGAACTGTGACAACTGAGTCCCATATTGTTTTACTGTGTTTGACCCAAATATGGAGGGGCTTGGATGTCAGAATTTGTGTCTGGCTATTGTTACTTCTTGCTCTGTGGCATCCCTTAGCACTAAGGTGTATCGTAAGTATGGCATCAATCTGTAACTAAGACCACTGCTCCTACCATAACAGAGTGGACAATTAACTAAATATCTCAGAAATAAAGGTACATGCAAATATGACGGATTTCATAAATTGAAGATGTTCCCCAGAAACATCTGGAAATAATTTACAGATGAAAGGTATAAGTAATGCACTATAATCTTAAAAATGTGTGATGAAAATGTTCAGTTTAATATTTCAAGTTTAAGAGATTTATTTACTAGATAAACTAACTTCTTAAGACATAAAAAGTAAGAATACATTTTATTGAGCGCTACAGCTTAGATATTAGATATTGATATGTTCTCCAGAAATAAAATGCATTTGATATTACTTTCTTACATTAAGATTTTTGTTGTCTGAAATTATTTTGTAAAGACTAAGGGTTTACACTTAGGTAATTTATGTAAAGCAAGACAAATCTTATTTAGGCATTACTTACAGGAAGATTTTTGTAGCTGCAATAGCTTTAAAAATATACTGCAATCAAATGTGGGATTTTGTATCATACTTATTTTTTCACTGGCAGTTGTCTCACTATATTGTTAACGAAATTATTTTCTTATTCCCTCTGCTTCTAATTTTGCCTAAATATCTCCACAGTCTGGCATATTACTGATAGGAAACTGAGTTTAAAAAGTTATATTAACATCAAGATAACATACGAAAGAAAGAGAAGTGCAAAAAACGCTTCTGAAAATAATACATATATATATATATATACCAATAATTAAAACACATGATATTTATTTGAAACCCCAAATACATATAGCTATGAGATAAGGGAGATAATGATAAAATCTATGTGTGAGTATATTTATGATTGCATATTTATTCATTCTTTTTCATTCTATATCATATACTTAGAGACAATAACTCCATGTCATGAACTGATAATCCCTGTGATCTTAATATGGCATGCAGAAAATTTATAGATGCATATGGTGATCAGTTTGAAAAATAGTATATATGTGTCCTTGGCTCGCTCTCAATCTCTGTGTTATCTATATGTATTTGTGTGTGTTTCTCTGTGTGTATATTTTATATACATCATATTAGATATAATTAATCCCAGATAAGTACAGATCTTACTACAATGGAGTAGTAACCCCTGCTCATTAATCCCTGCTCATGTGTAACCTTTTAAATAAAATATTATTAATTTTGCAGTATTTTGGCCATATCTGAGAAAAATTAAGGCACGCTTCTAAAAAAAAGTTTGAGGGGAAGAACACACATTGATCAGTACTAAGTAGTAAAAATTTATTGCAATGTTGTCAGTTGCCTTATTCCAGATCGATACAAATCTCACCAAAAGCTTCTTAAATGCAATAAGAATCTGACAAGACCTTATGTTACAGATTAGTGTTAAAGCAATGAAAGAGCCCCCAAGGAAAATTGTGTTTATGGCTAAAATGCCAGCTGTATTCTGTTTCTGAAGTGTCCTATGTATGTACAACATCTTTATTGATGTTATGGATGTCTAAAAGGAAAAACAAAGAGCTTAAACATTTGTGTGCAGCGTAATGCAAATGAGGATAACCTGAGAACTTTAATTTAGATGCATTGTTTCTATCAAAACCCCACTATTTGATACATATGATATTGCTGAGCAGAATTAGATTATAGAAAACCAAGCCCAATTAAATTCTGCAACATTTTAAGACAATTCCATCATATTGGTTTTAAATTAATGAAAAACTAATGTAATATTTTCATTAAGATGTAAGAATAGGTTAGCAAAACATTTATTTTTTGTAAGAAGGAAAGCGTTACAAATTGGATACAATTTAAATTTAGATTTCACCCAGCGAAGCAACTACATCAAATAGTAGAATCTAATTTGGAACTGCAAAAGGAGTTCTCAGGAGCTTTAGACAAGCTGCATTTCATGAATTCTGATAACACTAGAATTTAGTCATCTTGGCAGTATTGTAATGTCAGTTTGCATAAGTAAACCCATTGAGGCTTGCTTATTTTGGTACATTCATCTTTTGGCACTTTCAATTATTTGGACAGGAAAGCACATGCATCTTCCATGATATTTATGTAAATTTAATTTTATGAAAGGTATCAGTTTAACTGTGTAGAGATTTATCTTCGCAAATAAAAGAAAAATCGGATTTTGGAACTGTAACTTTTACTTAAACCCATTATTTTTGCAACCTTTTCCTTAGGCAGATAAACTCATGCCTGCTTTGCATGCCCATCTTGCTTTATATTATGTGTAAATTATATTATTTAGATTCTTGCCTTTCTAATATCAAATAATATTTCTCATTAGTGCACCTGTGTGTCCCTATTTACTACAATGTTTATTATTGCCAAAAGTAGTCTGATGTTTTTTTTATTTTAGTCTAATTTTAAGTATTATATTAGTATAAATAAAATTCCTCATACTAATATATATATATATATATATTACAAATATAACATAATTATATGACACAAACAGAATTATGATAGTTATTACAAATACATATATAAATAGTACATGCATATTTTATATATATATATATATATACATTATATTGTATTATATTATCTTTATTATCTGTTAATTATATTGTATGGCCACGTACTGCATAATGATGTTTTTGTTCAATGATGGACTGCATATATGATAGTAGTCCCATAAGATTATAATGGAGCTGAAAAATGACACCAAAGCTGTCTCAAGGTCATAGTACAATGAATTGCTCACATGCTTGTGATGATGCTGGTGGAAACAAACTACCTGTGCTACCGGTTGTATAAAAATATATCAGATACAATTATGTATAGCATATAATAATAATGATAAAAAACAACTATGTTACTGGTTCATGTATTTACTATACTATATGTTTTATCATTATTTTAGAGTGTACTCTCTCTCTCTCCATATATATATATA
>NW_017731705.1:1741557-1743606 GCF_001890085.2 Hipposideros armiger
TGCACTGCCAGCAGCCTCACAATTCTCATGTTTACCATTTCTCTTGATTGCATAATTTTCTATTGTGCTTGAATTAATCTTGTATTATTTGTTTATCACAACCTCTAACCATACAAAACCCACTGCTAATGTTTCCAGTAAGAGACCACATTAGGTGATTGACCTGTAAACAAAATTAGAAGTGATTAATGATAATGAAGGTGGAAAAAGTGATGGTTATTTTTTGTCAGTCAGGCATGTCCCATTCCTCCAGAGCTACCATATTGAACAAGAACAAATTGATGGAAGCTGTTAAAATGGCAGCTCCATTGAAAGCAATGAGACTAACAAAAATTCAAAAAGGGCCAATATCTGACTGGAGAAATTCTATTGAAAACCAGGCACAGAAGTATTTCTCTCCTAGCATCATGATGACCATGGCCAAAGAAAAAAAAAATCGTTTGCAATATTGAAAGAAAAAGCTGGACCAAACTACAATGTTGAATTTACTGCCATCTGTGGGTGATTTAAGTGATTCAAGAATCATTCATTACATAATGACTGTGAATGGTGAGTCTATGAGTGCTGATGTGAAAGCAGCTGAAGAACTTTTGGAAACTCTAGATGAGATAATTGTGGAGGAAAATTACTTACCAGAGCAAATATTCAATATGGATGAAACCTCTCTATTCTAGAAATGGGTGCTTGAAAGGACTTTCACCTGTAAGGAGGCCAAGTCAATGTCAGGTTTCAAGGTTTTTAAGGGCAGGATAACAGTCTTGCTTGAGAGTAATGTTGTAGGCTGCAAATTGAAACCCTTCATGATCTGTCATAGTGAGAACCCAGATCGTCATGCATATCAACAAGCACACCCTCACCTCCAGTGTACTACAGGAGCAATAAGAAGTCATGGATGACCCAATTCCTCTTTCAAGATGCCCTCCTGAATTGCAATACCAGTGAAATGTGGAATTACTATTTAGAGAATAACATACTTTTCAAGATTTTGCTTATTGTTGATAATTCTCCTTTTCTTGGTGACCTTCATCCTAATATCAAGATGATGTTTCTCCCTACAAATGCCACCTCTTGGATCCAACCAATGGATTAAAGAGTTATAGCAGCTTTTAAGGTCTACTACCTGTAAAGGATCTTATCTCAGGCTATTGCTCCAACTGAGGAAGACACTGAGAAGATACTATGAAATACTAGAAGGATTGCAACATCTGTGATTGCATCAAGAACCTTGCTTGGGCTTGGGGTGCTGTCACCAAGAATGTGCTAATAGCATCTTGGAGGCACTCAAGGAGTTCATCCATAAATTCAAAGAATTTGTCAAGGATGAGAATACAAAAATCCACAAGTCTGTAGGTGAGATGGCAAATAACTTGAACCTGGGTGTGGCTGAGGGTGACATCAGGAGCTCCTACAGTTGATTTCTGAGGAACTGACTAATGAGGAGTTGTTGAAAACAGAACAGGAACGATTGCTGAAGAAGAGGCAGGAGAAAAGGAAACTTCAAGAGAAGATAAAGAAGAAGGACCCCTAAGAACATTTATAATACAAGGTTTAGCAGAAGTCTTTTGTGCACCTGAAGAATCTTCTTAAGATGCTTGAAAACATGGACCCCAACACCAAAAGGTTTTAACTAATAGAATGTTAATGGTGCATTAACTACTTACAAGGAAATGTATGATGGGGAAAAAAAAAAGCAAACTAAACAAGACATAGACATATTTCTGAAAAGAGTGACAACCCCTCAAGAAGAGCCTCAGGCTGGTCCTTCAGGAGGCATTCCAGAAGAAGGCACTGCTGTCATAGGAGGTGACAGCTCGATGGGTGTTACTGCCCCTGAAGACCTTTCAGGGGAAGAAGATGTGGAGGTGGAGACAGTGATATTGATGATCCTGATCCTGTGTAGGTTTAGGTTAATTTGTATGTTTGTGTCTTAGTTTTTAATAATAAAAAGTGAAATATATAAATGAATATTAGAAAAAAGTTTATAGAATAAGGATAGAAAGTTTTTTACAGCTGTATGTTGTGTTTTTTTTATTTTTGTATTTTTTTTTT
>NW_017731705.1:1744836-1805765 GCF_001890085.2 Hipposideros armiger
GGCTGCTCACGCTGGCTGCTGGCTACACACGGTAGCCCATGGCAACCCACTGCAGCAGGGGCTGCAGCCTACGCCATCGCCAGCGACTCACCGCAGCCCGGCTCCAGGTTGAGCTGTTGTTCAGCATCTTAGCTGTAGAGGGCAGTGTCACTGGCCCTCATATGTGGGATCTGAACCGGAGCCTTCTGGCACCCCAAGCCAGCTCTTAACCAATGCACCACTTTGCTGGCCCCTATAATCTGATAGATTTTAAAAGCCATCATGAGTGTCACATTCAGCGTTAGTCAGCACAAATGTAAATATAAAGAAGTATATGGTTGTTAATTACACAGAGAAGCCATCCCTACATAGGACTGTCGCCTGTATCATCTCTTTGGAACTGAGTTTTATTTAAATATTTGAGAAGTGCCAAAGAAATGCTGAATACAGCCTTATAAAAAGAGTGTGGCTTTGAGAAAAAAGTATAACTAGCTTTAAACACAGACTCCCTATCTGACTAGCTCTGTGACTCTGAAATTTAGCTCAGCATGTTGGTCTCAGATCTTTGGCCATTAAAAATGGGGAGAATCATGACATACCTTTCTGAGAAGTGTTTCTGCCTTAGAGCCTTCATACTCTCTGCAGCAGGAGAAATAGTGTTTTTATGTGAGTTCTCCTTTATCCACTATCGTAATAAGCACATTGCCCTCCATCATGTTTTAATTTCTTATTCCTGCCACTGAGGCTTAATTTTTCTTGTCTTTTCTAGATACTAAGTCCTAATCATCGGGCTTTGCAACTGGATCCTCTTGAGTTGGTCTCCTGGTATGGGATCTATTTCACAGTAAAATCTGAGAGTTTCCAGAAATCTCAAGGCTTGGGATGAACCTGCAGCCTCCATTGGAACCCAACCTCACTTGTTAGTTTATGTCTTGCCTATGGCCCCTCTTACTATAAGGCAGGGAGTTGTGACAAAGAATTTATGACCCTCAAAACCTAACATGTTTGCTACCTGCCCTATACAGGAAAAGTTTGTATGCCACTGATCTAGACAACGAGGTGATAGTCTGGTTTATGCGTTATTTCAAGTGAAGCATATCTTTCTGATACAAAGAGGAAGTATCTAAACACATATTTCATCTTGCAACTATGTCCTGCTTTCATAACAGTCATTAAAAATCATTAGGTAGACACAGATCAGAGAACCAGATTGAAAAAAAAAAGAGCTTTAATAGATTAAATTAAGCATGCATTTCCTGGGTTTTCTGATATCAAACTCATGTGTCTTTTTCTTACACTAAAAATAGTCATTAAGTGGTAGAATATTATAATAAGAACATGTAGAGCTAAGACTGGACCACATTTTAATTCTCATGAGGAATTCTGTCTACTGCTAAAATCATTCACAAATGATATTTATCCTCCATCCCAAATTCCCAAAGACCTGAATTCCCACTTGGGTGCAGAAATCTTTAGCTAATAGCCCTAGTTCCTTAAGATTTCTTTATGTTTCTTGCACTTAACATGTACTGAATTTTGAAAAAGGAAAAGAAAAACCACTACAGTTTCTATTATTGTAACTATAGCACCTGTAGTGACTGCTAGAAACAGTTGAAGAATCACTAACTAGATGCATTTATTCATTGAGATGTTCTGCTCCTGTGGCTGTGCTCATGGAACAAATCAGGCTGAGCAGGCGTGCTCTCCCTTAGGACCTCCAATTGGGTTGAAATATCTTTCTGCCTGAAGTCATATGGTTTAGAACCTAATCAAAATGTGTGGATTAAGATTCCAGAGCAGTTTTGACAGTCTAGAGAACAAATAGGGATGAAAAAGGGAGTCTCTAGGTAATTTTTTTGGGTCAATTCTTTTTTCAGATACTGACAATAGAGAATGGGGGGTATAGTTCATTTTAATTTCTCCTAAATCAAATATGACTTCTATATATCATGTCTGTGTCTCTGTATGTATGCTTTGTAACTGCTTTCAAAAGATAACCAGAGAGGTGGAAACGACAAGACAGAAAACTGTATTTTTTAAAGAAAAAACATTAAAAATACCTTTATTTGCTGGTGACCTCTGTGATGTCTACCTTTACAATATGTTAAAATTTTTATATCCTACTTCCCCTTAGAAACATGTACATACTGTTTCTTTATCCCTTCCTTCTGAGTGTATAAAAGCATGTTTGTGACAACATAGATGGATGTTGAGATTATCATGCTAAGCAAAATAAGCCAGACAGAAAAAGTCAAGAATCACATGACTTCACTCATATGTGGGCTATAAAACTGAAAGCAACAAAGGAACAAACAAAAACTCATAGACACAGACAACAGTTTAGTGGTTACCAGAGGGTAAGTGTGGAGGGGGTGGTAGAAGAGGGTAAAAGGGGTCAAATATATGGTGATGGAAGGAGAAATTACTCTGGGTGGTGAGCACACAATGCAACATATAGATGATGCATTATAGAAATGCACACTTGAAACCTATATAATTTAACCTATCAATGTCACCCCAATAATTTCAATAAAAATTTTAAAGAAGCATATTTCTCAAAAATAAGCTAACAATTTTTTTTACAAAATGTTAGTAAAAGGCTGTCCATTACTAGATATAAGAAATATTTGGAGAATTTCAAGGTAATAAATATGGTGCCTTGCCTAGTAAGCATTCTTTCTCAGAACATCTCTATTTAGGTTATCTATTGCTGTGTATACTAAACAATCAAAACTTAGTAGTTAAAACATCAAAAACCTTTATTATACATGTAATTTTATGGGTCAGGAGTTTGGTAGAGTAGGAATGCTTTTCACACTTCCACGATACCCTTCATAAGCCTTTAGCTGAAGTGGTTCATATGGATGTAAGCAGCTGAGATGACTTGACTATGTCCCAAAGTCTAGGGTGTCAGTTCTGCCTGTCACCTGGGACCCTTGGTTTTTCTCCACAAGCTGTCTGTGTGTGGGGCAAGAATGTTCAAGATGGCTTCTACATTCATATTATGGTGCCTGGGCTGGAATATATGGTGCTGCTAATGGCTGGTTGTGCATCTGTCTCACTATTTAGGCCTCTTCATGTGGCAAACTTGGGCTTCCTCACAGCATGGCATTCTCAGGATAGTCAGACTTTTCCCAAGGCAGCTAGCTTCTCTCTCAGTCTTCCAAGATGCATAGGTGGACAGTGCAAAGCGTTTTACATATCTGACATCATTTTCACCACATCCTATTGAACAAACTATGTGCTAAGACCAGTTGGAATTCAAAGGGAGGGGATTTAACGACATGCACAGTAGAAAGGAATTGATGACCGATGACAGTGGCCATACTTTGCTTTTATTCCCACCCATGTCACACCTCCAGTGACAATATGAATCCTACAATATGAAGGAGGGGGAAGAATGTGGGATCTGGTCTAGGGAGCCACAGGCTGTATTTATTACATGAGGGCCTTGACATACGTCACCTTGTCTCTTTGATCCTCACTTCCTTACTTGGATATGTAAGCCATATCGCACCTGTTTGATATTAACTAAACTGAAACAGTGATTCTTTCTTAGGTTTAATGATGTTGTTCTATTTTCACATAACAGAAATAAGATGACCCATGTTGTTACTGCCTTCCCCACAGATAATTTTACCTTTCTGCTCTTCAAGCACAGGTAGTAATACTGTGAGAAACTGGTGGGAAGTACGGGTTCCTTTCTCTTAAAACAAGGGTTGCAAACTGCTCTTCCTTATGCATTTGTAACCAAACAGAGTATTTGTATGCATGGCTTACAGGTGTTGAAACTAGATTATTGAAGAATCCTTATGTTACTTGATGAATTGAAGGAAGATTTGCAGCCATGGTCAATGGAAAAGCATGTAGCCCAGTGCTACGGAGCATCTGCTGTGTGTTGTTATGCCACTTGTACATCATAAAACACTTAGTGGGGAGCAGTCACACTACAAAGGAAAGTTTCAGAGTCCGGAACAAAACAGGTAACAGATGTTCCAATCAGATGGTTGAACTAAAATATGTATTATAACTGGCATCTGAAGCAGAAAATAAACAGGATTTATACCCTACATAGGGTTTTAATTACTCTGTATTCAGAAAATTTGTATTGTTAAGTTTAGTACACTTCCTCAGAGGGAGTGGGTTCTTTCTGCATGGCATCGATGTATATGTGGTGAATGGAGTTGTGATGATGTTGTTGACCATGACTGATTTTACTATACCTGACACAGAAAAAGCTTTTGTATAATTTAACACAAACCCTTGTAGTTTCATGCCTAACTTGTAGATTATTTAATATAGTATAGAGTGTATAGTTTTAATGTCAATATTTTACATTTTACTTAGTTGTATACCTTTTTAACTGAGATACAATTGACATATAACATTATATTTTTTCAGGTGTGTATCATAATGATTTAATATGTGTATATAGTGTGAAATGATCCCCACAATAAGTCTGTCAACATTTATCACCACACATAGTTTTTTTTCTTGTGATAAGAACTTTTAAGATCTACTCTCTTAGCATCATGCAAATATACCATATAATATTATTAACTATAGTCATCATGCTAAAATATTACATCCTGAGGACTTATTTTATAACTGGAACTTTGTATCTTTAGACCCCCTTCAACCATTTCTCCCAGCATCACCCTCACTCACTGCCTCTGGCAACCACCAATCATCTAGTCTATGTATCTGTGTTCTTTGTTTTACTTATTTTTTTTTTTAGATTTCACCTATTAAATGTTGCAAATTTATATGCGACATATTAGTACCTTATCAAATGCAATGATGTCATTAACAGTAGATTGTATTTGGTTATTACAGGCTGTATTTTTAAAAATGTAGTTCTCTCTTTTACATTTTTAAATATGCACATGTAGAGCTCATAAAGAACCAGAGCAAATTTTGAAAATAAATAACAATTAAAAATAGTGAGTTTATTTCTTCTTTTAGCTCTGAATCACAGCATAAAATACAAGATTCCTTAGATATTTCAAGGCTTAACAGTACAACTAAGCTCTACTATTTGAAAGCATGAGAAAAAGATGATAAAAATTTATTAATACATAAGCATGAAACAGTCAGAAATTTTATTTGTTTTTCTCACCTGAAGAATGAAAAACATTAAGAGGGTTATTTAAGCTCCATGACAAAAGTGCCACATCCCAGCTGCCTCTCATTAGGTAACCTGGCAGCATCCTTTGCAAATCTGGTTAACCCCCAGGATTAGTTTGACTCCTCCTTACTTGGGAACTCATTTTGAATGCTGTTGCTGTGGCTGTACCTGTCTTTTCCCATCTAAAATCTAGCGTTGATGATAATTGCCTAGTCTTTACACTTCTTAGTTTTTCAAGGAGTCTCTGACATGCCACCTCTGTAGTGTTTTTACCAGCTGTCATTTAAAGAAACTACCTCACAACTCACAAATAATTGGACTTAATTGCAGTAGCCCTCAGACCTTTATGATATCAAAACAAGAGGCCAGAAGCCAATCGTGGCACAATTATCACAGAACTTCATAGCCACATTATTGTATCAAGGAAAAAAAAATGAATGGACCAAAGGGAAGGTGCTTTTACAGTGTTTGTCTCCTTGAGTGCATCATCATAAGCTTCTCCTCTTTGTTCCCAGTAACAAATGAAGCCTTATGTTCTGAGAGTAGCTGCTTACTAACTTCTCTGCTCTGTGTCCTTTATTATCAAAACATTGCATCGAACCTTTCACAATCAGATAAAGTATTTCATCTTTTATTAGCTTTCCCCCTCTATAGACAAAATACAGCTGGTAAAGATGTCATTCTTGTTCTCTGAAACAAGTAGATTAGTTTATTTTCTCATGGGCTTTGGCAAAGTCCTTCAATGGACGTGACTGGCAGAGGAAGGGCTGAAGATGCTGGCCCTGGGGAATAGATTGCTGACTTGATAAATCTTTGGGTCAGAAAAGGTCATCTCTTGATGTCTGGAAGAAAGATTGACTTACTAACAAATACCAGCAAGAGATTTTACTGGAGGGTAACATATAAAGAAAACCAACTAATATTGAAAGAGCATTTACATGCTAGCAACACCAATACCCAAACAGACACAGGTAAGCTATGTTCAGTTTTAAATCTCCTGTGAATGATTTTTAAACACTTAAATTAAAACCATTGCTTCAGGAAAAAGCACATGCTTTTCTTAGGTGTTTAGATGTCTAGTGGGCTTTGTAGAAAATACAAAGTGAGCCTCTAAATAGGCAATTTTAAGCATAAGTAATTATGGCCATATTCTGGAAATGCTACTTTGAAATGCAGAAGCAAAAAAGATTTGAAATTATAAGGTGCTTCATAAAAGCTGCTAGAAATTAAATATTACATGTACAGTGGAGGTTGAACTATTTATTATTAATGAATTCATAAACCTCACTGTAATATTTGGCTGCAATATTTTCAGCTTGAGAAAGAACAATAATAACAGGTTAGAAAACAAAAACAGAAACAAAACAGGGTGATACAAGTTAATCCCATTACAATCACTTATCACATCAACTATCCCTAAATTTAGGAAACAAATCCTGTTTCCTCATACAGTTATCTTTTTTAATCAAGAAATTGAAATATCCTGAGTATATGCTTACAGTGTTGATCTGCTATCATGAAAGATTCAACAATATTGCCAATGAGCCATTTCTTTCTGTCTTTTTTGTGTTTGTTTATATTTCTACCATAGGCCATCTCACCTCCCCTTGGTGTCAGGACCCATGTTTTTATCCCTAGTGGGTTAATTTCACATACCAGGTCCTCAATATGGGAGCTGTGCCCTAGAAAGTTTCTTCAAAACTCCACATTGTCATAATTCTTTGTCTGAAAGAGCAAAAGAGGAGCAGGAGTTGATAATCTAGAAGAAGAGCTTCTGACCAAGGTGAGCCACTACCACAATTGTCCAAACACTATTTCACCATTTCAAAAGTTGATGTCTAATTTTAATATCATACACACACACACACACACACACACACACACACACACTCACACACATTTCTGGACTGTGCTGCCTGGCAAGAATTCCAAGAAAATACTTTGTTTCTAGTATTTTATAAATTCAATATTTGGTTGTACATCCAGAATACAATATATGCATATATACATATAAGACTATCCTACAGTAATTAATATAATGAGGCAAATATTTTAGCCACGCGTATGTATATATGTAGCGCTATATGTCATCCTTAAATTTGAGCAATAAAGGATTTGTATAGAGAAACAGGATGCAGGGCTAGAATTTCATGAAGGACTTCTGAGATCATGTAATGACAGGAGGAATGGCTATAATTTTTGTTAGGTCCTTTATAAGCATCATCTTTAATCCCTGCACAGCCCTGCACATATTTTACTACTTCTGCTTCATAGATGGTGTCCACAATTGTTCAATTACTTGCCTTGGGTCACAGATATTTTTACTGGAGTGGTCAAGCCTTCATTACATATCCATCTGACTTTAATACCAAATTTTTGACAAATCCAAGAATGACTGAGTCACATATTTATGAAATAATATAGAAAGTGCTAATAAGAGAATACAATTATGAAGAAAAAAGCTGGAATTTTCTTGGCCTGAACATGGGTGTGGGTCAGAGACTTGGGCAGTTTACAAGGACCTTGGGGTACATGAGGAACACAGCTCTTTGGCAAAACTGTTCTTTATAAATTTCTTCCTGCAGGAATAGGAAGGTCCTCAGTGGATGATTGTTCCTGTTATGTTGAGACCCTGAAGATTATCTGAAAATAACTCATAATATTCTTTTCTGTTTGGGATGATTAGAAGCTGGATCTGGACAATAAATGAGGCCTCCATTACATGACTTGAAACGACTGAATAAGATTTAGAGAGAGTGCATGTCAGAAAACAGTTCATCCAAGCATCTCACTTTACACAAAGAAAATGAAGTTCCAGAGAATTAAAACCATCTTTGCCTGTCATTCTATACAGACTCTCCCTTGGACATCTCAGATACTTCCTGTTATGAACACATCACTCACATTTGAGTCAAGCAGAATTTCTCAGCCTTCCTCCACAGGCACACACACTATTATGTCTGGTCAGAATTTCCTTTCCCCATTTTGCTGCCTGAAAAATCTCATATTACTCTTTCAGGCAAGGGCTAAAGGTACAATATGTCTTCTCAGTAAAATCAGTGAATTAGTAAGGAAATAAATAATGTAAAAATGAACCATTTCTCTCTATCATTGACAATTCCTGAGTGGTAGTTGGAAATAGGTGTCTATGACTTGGAAAAATGCCTGAAATCAGTACAGTACATGTGATTCAAATGTCTTTTGGAGAAGAATCCTTGAGCATTCAGTGAACACCTCACCCACAGCCCCCTTTCTAGGAAAGTTTTCCAGAAGCAATTCAAGACCAGGTCCCCGTGTGCTCTACACAGTGCCCTCACCAGGCGGCTCACAACGGAGGGGACCAGGCTTCAGCGTCCCAGCACTAGACTGAGTCAGTTTCCAAGAACAGGACTGGATAACAAGGAAGGTGTCTTCTGGATCATGATTTGCTGGCTCAGTTAGCGTCTTCTCTGGCAGTTTCAACATGAGGCATGAGGGGAATGAAAGTCAATTTTGAGTGGTGTGGTGAATCTGTTGTGAAAATAAAAAGTAGTAGAAGCAATGACTTCTAGGAACTCAATCACCAAAATGGCAGAAAACTTAAAAGGGACAAACAAAGGCTCTCGGTTGTGATACAGGAAAAGGAAGATAAAAGATGGCGAAAGGAGCATTTCTTTGGAAGTCCTACTTGTGCAGCCAAGAAAGGTTCTGGTTTTTTGTTTGTTTGTTTTGTGTTTGTAATTCCCACACATCCATAGGTAGCTCCTTCATTAAGTGAGATGACCTGATCATATCTCTGCCACTTATAGCTTTGTCCACTTATAGTCATATTTGATTTGTGAGAGAATGGAGTCAGTTCACACAGCGCTCCTTGTGGGAAGCAGCCAAGAAGGAACTTCCTAGAAAACACCAATGCTTTATTATTATTGTCGGTGTTGTTGTTGTTAGCTATTGTTATTAATATTATCATTATACTTTGTCTTTCATGGCTAAACTAAAGTTTCATTAGAGAAAAATCAAGTCAAATTTAAAAACGTGTTCAAGGGCTGGCTGAGTGGCGCGATGGTTAAGAACTGGTTTGGGATGCCAGAGGGCCCCGGTTCGGATCCCACATTTGAGGGCCAGTGACACTGCCCTCTACAGCTAAGATGCTGAACAACAGCTCAACCTGGAGCTGGGCTGCCGTGGGTCGCTGGCGATGGCTAGGCTGCAGCCCCTGTGGCAGTGGGCTGCCATGGGCTACTGTATGTAGCCAACAGCCAGCGTGAGCGGCCAGCAGCCGCAGTCCAGAAGCCGGCGACTGATCTGCCTCGCCCAGGAAGAGCGCAATGATAGTGCCAACTTGGGCCACTGAAGCAACGTCCTCCACAACTAGACTGAAGAACAAAACGACAGCAACTTGTCTGTTCCCATTCCCCCAATTCCCCAGCGCTGTTCCCATCCCCCAATTCCCCAATAAAATTCTTTAAAAAACAAAACAAAACAAAACAAAACAAAAAAAACGTGTTCAAATCAACAATGGAGTTAAATGTGTCTTTCGTTTTCATGAGAAAATTAGAAATACAATATGGCTTAATTTGCTTATAATTTGTAAACATATTCAGCAGCTGAGGAAAAAATAAGGCTTTTTACAATTAGGACTATTAATTAATTAATTTATTTATTTATTTACTTACTTATTTTTTCTTAGTTTCAGATGTAGAAAACAATGTAATAGTTATACATTTCACCGTTCACAAAGTGATAATCCGCTTTCCCCAGGCTATTGCCCCTCTGACATCGTATATATCTATTACAATTTCATTGACTCTATTACCTATACTACACTCCATCTCCTGTGACTATATATATATAAAATTATAGTTGACATACAATATTATTCAGCTTCAGGTGTACAGTGCAGTGGTCAAGCCTCTACCCCCTCCATGATGCGGTCTCCCTAACAAGACATGTGACCACCTGACACCCTACAAAATATTTACAACATTATTAATTATATAGGACTATTAATTTAACAAAAAACACTAAGGTATCAAAAATTTTTACAAATATGATTGACTTCCACATTCCTACTTCCAATGGGTGTTTTTCATCCTCAATTTATTCTACATCTAATCAGTATTTGTTGCCATCCCTTTATGTATAAAATAAAAACCCAGACCTACTTCTTCTCTAAGTTATTTTAAATATAGGTGAGGTAACGCATATCAAGTGATACACAGATGTTTGATTTTTTTTTTTTTTGCTTGTCTCACCCTATTGGAGCAAAAAATTACAACCGAACCAAAAGAAGGTAAAATATATTATTGTTACATTAAATTTTCTAAAGCAAGAGTCTTATACCTCTTAGAATTATATAATGGAGTTTTTATGGCTCTAAATAAAATTTATTGTCTAAATGAAGAAATGAAGACACTCTAATTTTCTATTGATGACTTAGTGAGGTTTACAATAAATAGTGAATTTGATTGCAAATAAAAATGGCATATGTTCCACTTCAAACAATGTGTTTTGCACAATAGAATGTGATTTATATAGTAATATATGTATATTAAATAACTAAGTTAGTGACCCAATACATTACATTTATTTCCTTAAAAAATTATAATTAGAAATGTAAATATCCCAATTAATAATAGAAGGCACAGGCATTTTCTTACTTTATAAATAGGAACTAATTTAAATATATTCATGCACTGTAAACTGTTGCTTGGTTTCTGCTCAGGGTAATTAGGCAACCATGAAATTAAAGGGAATAATTTCATTATATTTCCCATCACATAATAATTTTTTTTAGGGTTGGAACAGGAGGAGTAACAGATAATTGAGTCATATTTTCTTTTCTACTGCTTTAGCATGTTTTCTCAAAACATATTTTATTTTTATAGCTAAACACACATGCCTAGTTCCACATACCTGTTACATTTTCTTTAAAATACAACTTGTAAAATAAATAGATTTTTTTTGCTATCCATAGATTTCTGTTAATTATATGCTCTATGTTTACTTTTTAAAGGGTGAAAAAAAGAGTTTGGCTAACTCCCTCACCTCCTTTAAGTCTGAGGTTAATTCTCACTGCAACCTGGCACCAAACCCCGCCACATCGCTTGCTCTAATTTGGTTTTCTTTCCATACTGTTTATCATCTTAAAACATGCTATATAACTTACTTACTTGTTATTATCTATCTCCCTCCCGATAAGCTCCTGGATAGCAAAGATCTTTGTCTTTTTATAGATGCGTCCTAGTCATCCTTCACAATGTTTATTTAATGAATAAATATATTTGATAATGATGTTTTATTGGATAATTTTTTGTTCACTTATTACGTTAGGACAATCATATATAAAACATTCAGAGCACCACAGTAAACATAGTATGTATTTGAAGCATGTGTAGCAAAATGGCTGGATAGTAATCTTACATTCTAATCAGTCCATCCTGCCCAAATTGAGAATGCAACATAATCATGAAGGTCATTTTAGAGGCAGCATTTTAAATGGGATCTGTTTATTAATGTTGCAAATTTGCAATGTATTTCAATAAGGAAAATGTAAGATAGAATGCTTAGGAAAGGCAGTCTAATTAATTGGTTGATAATTTTAATGAAAGGATAGCTATCATTATTAAAAGTATGCCATGGTGGGAAGTTCAGGAAATAGCTGAGTTTTCAAAACTAAGTCTTCAGGTGTTGGTAATATAACTGGTGACTTTGGAAAACCAAATAATAGTTTTTTCTTTTACTTGCATGGGTAGCTGGATATAGAATACCATCCCATCAATGCATCAATGAGAGGACTATTTACATTAAAATAAACTGTATTTGATTATTGTACAGAAATAATAGGAGGAAGTTTGCCCTGTTTGCTTGTTTGAGGGGGCAAAGAATAACATGTATGCGCGTGTGTGTATGTGTGTGTGTGTGTGTGTGTGTGTTTATACAGTATCCTAGAACTTGGTAAAGAGCTTATAACCTGCCTGTGACTCAATCTGAAACTTTTATAGGTGCAAATCGCCAGTTTTATTTAAGAGAAAAATCTCTGTCCCTTTCACTGTATAGCCATAAGATAAGGAAGGATGAGTGAAAGCAAGTTGTTCACTCGTATACTCAGGTGTGGTATTTGAAATGACATCCAATTACTATATAAGTAATTCAGAAAGTGCCACACCATCATAATTCTAAGTATATGTATTGACTCATCCATTTCTCTAATTTCTTTTAAAATACCTATTGTATTTCCTCTAATTATGGGCAATGACAACTTTAAATTAAAATGTCCTGTGTAAGATGTGTAATCAAACAATACAGTGAATGTTTAAATAAAAAAATTATTACAATAAAACACGCATCAATATTAATCCCCCTGAAAAATACTCCCCCTCACTTCAAACACACTCATCCCATCGCTCTTGCCACTTTCTGAAGCAGTTCTGGAAGCCCTCTTTCATGAGTGTCTTTAGTTGCGCTGTCATGGCTGCCTTGATGTCCTGAATCATTTTGACTTTGGGGAAGAGCCAGAAGTCACACGGTGCCAGATCCAGTGAATAAGGTGAATGAGGACACACCGTAATGTTTTAATTTGACAGACATTGCCGTATCAGAAGTGATGTGTAACACGGAGCATTGTCACCAAGGAGGATGAAGTAAAGACACTCACGAAAAAGAACTTCCAGAACAGCTTCAGAAAGTGGCAAGAACGATGGGATAAATGTGTATGAAGTGAAGGGGAGTACTTTGAGGGGGATTCATGGCAATGTGTCTTTTACTGTAATAATTTTTTTTAATTTAAACATTCACTGTATTGTTTGATCACACCTCGTATTTGTAATCAATAGTTCTAAGGAAGAAATACATTGTAGAATAACCTTTCTACTTTCCAGCCAGACTTGGGAAGGAAACATGTTTCTCAATGGTAAATTAGACAAGGGCAGCTGCCAAAGAAGAGAAAATTGGGTGTAGTTCTTATGGCCAGTAATAGTAAAGGAAAGCTGAACTGAGCCTGAGAAAGGACTTTGCAATAAAATATTTGAATACCCATTTGTAGTTTGCCATATCTATTACCCCACATTACTGATACCAGTCCAATTTACACATTTCTTTTACTTGCCTAGAATTTGTGTCAATGGACCCTGCTTTGGACAGTATGAACCCATTGTGGGACATGCAAATGAAAATTTTAAGTAGGCAGGATTACTAAGGCTCAGATGTGATTTCCGGATTAAAAAGAAATAAATGATTGCCTTATGTGTCTCTAGTTATTACCAATTATTTGTTACCAGAGCTTATTAACTGTATTTGGTATCATACATTTTAGAGAACAATCAAACTGGCTTTGAAGGGAATGACATACATGAGTTTAAAAATCTTCAAAGAAATATAAATGATCCTAACGAATCAACTGCAGACTTTATCAAAATCTAAACACCTATTTCCTCTCAGTATAGATATTCTTAGTCCAGGGCATAGCAGAGTTCAAAAACCATGAGTAACAATCTTACTGGTAAAGAAGATAAGCTTTGTCCCTGAGCCTTGTTGAGTGTCAATTGACATTCAAGGCTCATACCTGCTTACCATTTCCCTGGGAGTGCTGTGAACAGCAGGCCTACTTTCCTTGACAGCCACTTAGAATTTCCTGGGACCTTCTGGGACTGCTCTTTGTTCTGCCACCTGGAACTCTTTATTACAATTGCTTCTGCACCTCTGACCCTGAGTTTCCTCTGATGGTTCACCTTTTGGTCTTTACCAACCTGGACCCCATTTTCCCTCCTGCAGCCAGTGCTGGCAGCTTTGGCTGAGATAGGAGAGAAGGGGATTTCTATCACCCTTACAGCTCCTTAATTAGTCAGATTGAAGAATTTGCCCTTTCGGTTCCTCTCTCGAAAGCCATGAAACAAGTCATAACAGGCTTGGCTCAGCCTAGCTTGGCACCCAAACCTCCCACAACCCCCAATTGCCCAGAGATCAATAAGCGTGCAACAGCAGATGGTATATGTTTAGATGTGTCCCTTCTGAGTGAAATTTATTTTTTCTGTATAACACAGAGTATGATCCAAGGAGTTAGAGAGTAATATTTTGAGGGCAGAATGTTTTATACGTATATTGGTTTTATGCCCAAAGCAGTCATACAAGTATGCATTTGCTATAATTTGTATTAAAAAAAACCCAACCCCTCAATTAATGTGATGTTTCATAGCTTATAAAAGCATTTTGTTAGTTTGTTTGTTTAACCCACATAACACTTCAGAGTTCGCTGTAGGGTCAATCTTGCTTCTAACCAGTCTCCCATGCTTTCTAGGCCAACCTAATTAGGACCACACAAGGACAATGCATCAGAATCCTCAGTTCTATAAGAATCACAATATAATTTCACAATTTTTTTGGAAGTCAAACTTAAGAAATGGTTGCCTTTGAAGGCTGGTTGCTGTGCAAATCAGAGCTGCCAGCTTGCGACCAAGTGCTCAAGCAGACTGATGTTTTCCCATCTGTTTTAGTTGATTCTGTATAGGTTCAATACCATCTACTTCCTATGAGTTTGTCTGTTTTCTAGGTTTCTCTCTTCTCCCTGGAGATGAAACTTTAATTGTTTTACAGGAGACTATCAGCTTGACAGCTATTATCTAACATAGGCAAATAAATTTAGGAAGTCTATGTTCTGAATGATACTTATCTACTACAGGAAACTGTAAATGATATTGTTTTAAGTTGAGATAATTACTACAGATGAAGAGAGGAAGAAAACTTCTTAAATTCAATTGACTGATATTCTAAAGCTATAAATTGATAAGGCAAGGAGAATTTATAGACAGCACTTTAATTGCTAATCATGCAATTGGTGCATTTCAAAGTTTATTTGTATGACCTGATAAGAATTTTTACCTCATCAAGGCTATACCTTAAGTGTTGCTAGAAGCTCATGAAATGTTTTTCCTCAATTTAATTTTTTTCCTCTCTAATATTTCTGCATGTTATCAGGTAGAAAATAAAAGGGTTTATTTAAATTTTGCAATTTTGACTATTTTATTATTTGTTGTCATAGATTTTTATTTTTATATCTATTGCCACCTTTCAACTTCATTCCCTTTCAGTATATCTTCCTTTGATGTTCATATATCTCCATTGTATTAGATGATGCAGTAGATGATGCAGCATTGGCTATAGTTTCTTTTTTTTTTAGCTGAGCCATTCTGCCACCTGTTGGCAGCTCAGCAGCAGCTCAGCTCGGGCCGGGCATCGAACCGCTATTTCTCAGAGCTCATACTCTTGAGCAAGCTCTTAACCAACTGAGCTACTCGGCTGGCCCACATGGCTATAGTTTCTTAATTTTAAAGTTTGTTTTGAATGTGCTTTATCACTAAAAAATAAATAAGAAAAAAAATTAATTAGTTTCAGGTGTACAAAGCAACATAATAGTTAGATATTTAAACCCCTCATAAAGTGATAATGTTTTGAATGTTTAAACAATTTATTTTTTGAAATAAAAGTACTAACTGAGGTTTAACAACTCAAGCATATTGCACTGATCATGGGCTTCCTTAAGGTATGTGAACCACATGCAAATAACCTTTTATTATGAATTCATCCATTAAGGAAAGGATAGTCTTTGATTTTCTAAATTATTATTAACTCTAGCCCTCACCTTCATCCATTAAAAACATGCAAGTAATGGCTATACTGGGATATTATGCTACACCTATCAATTTAGCAAAAATCTTCAAATTTGATAATATATTCTCTTGGCAAGGCTGGGGAGAAAGCAGTATGTTCATGTATTTCTTATAGCACTAGAAGTTGGCTCATCCCCTGAGGAAAAAGATTCGGCAATATCTATCAATATAACAAATTCATATACCCTATGACTAGTGATTACACTTATGGGAATTCATCCTTCAGACACTCTTGGCACACATGCAGAAGACAAATGCTCAAGGTCAGCCATTGTGGCATTGTTTGTAATAGCAAAGAAATGGAAACAACCCAAATGTCTATCAATAGAAGACTGCTTGAATACATTATAGCACATCGATATGAGATACTATTGAACAGCCCTAAAGAAGAATGAGAAATGATTCCATTCACTTACATGGAAAAAGTATATTTTACATTATAAGTGAAAAAGTAAGGTATAGAAAAGCATATGTAATATGGTAATGTTATATAAAAAAGTGAAAAATAAGAATATTTATTTGCATTTGCCTGTATTTACATAAAGATAACTGTAAAAACACAGGTATACAAAAAAGCTATTATCTAATGACAGTTGAATGGGATCCAAGAACATGAACAATGCAATAAGTGAGATTTCTACTTTATTCCATTTTGTTTGAACATGTTAAACATAGTACTTATACACACACAAACACAACAGGTCAGGTCAGAGTAGAGAAGAAAATGTATCAGGAAATTCATGCTAACTCTTGTTACTACAATGGAGCAAAGAGCTTGGATCCAAGAAAATTTCTGACATGATGGAAATAGTTTTATATTGATTGTGGTGGTGGTTTCACAGGTGTATATATCTGTCAAAATCCATTGATTGGTATACCTTAAATTGATGCAGGTTATTAAATGCAAATAATACCTCAAGAAATTTGGTTAAAATAGCTTTCTCTGGTTCCTCAGAACTAATAATAATAATAATAATAATAATAATAATAATAAAAATTATAGAGGCCATACCATCATATAGACATTGCCTTTAGTAGCTATTTATACAAAATGAGAGGCATTTTTCCATAGGTGTAATTTTAAATCACATATAAAGACATTCCTGAAGAGTGGCTAGGCAGTCTAATTTAATCTATGCTTTATCAGTTCTTGGAAAAGTGTCCACATAAGCACCCTATCCCCTTAACTTGATTCATTTTCTTCAAATAATTTATCACCACTTGACATACTATATGTTATTAAGTATCTGTCCTGTCTTTTTAGAATATAATCTCCTTAAGGACTGGGACTTTGTTTAATTCACTTGGCATGTTCTAACTTTGGCATGTGATGTTCCCAGCATGTAATAGGTACCCGATAAGCACCTGCTTAATTATTTTTTAATAAATAGATTAAAAATGTGTTGTAAACAAATCTCTTACAAAGTGGCCATTTTGGAGAGTAAAACATTCTCTCTCATGAGCTCTGAAAAACCAGGATTTCCTCCAGCTTTGGAGTGAATCATCTTGTATTTTATTGAGTTCCCCAGGAAGTGCTTGGCTGGTACTTATTTAAAAGGGAAAAAGAAGTACAAAAAAACATTTATTGGAATTACACCTTTAGCAAAATAAGTTGCTCCCCCTATGATACATGAAAGCTGAGGCTGGCAGAGGTAGAAGCAAATTAACCTGTTCCATTTAGCTCACTTCTGGGCATAAATGTATTAAACACCAAATTTAATAAACCTCAACTATTTAACTTGCTTGGTCACTGACATTTGTAGTCTCTCTCTCTCTCTCTGTCTCTTTTTTTCTATTTTTTGTTGTTGCTGTTGTTTTTATTTGCTTTGATTTGTTTTACTCTGTGTGTGTGTGTGTGTGTGTGTGTGTGTGTGTGTGTGTGTGTGTGTGGTGTTAGCTTGTTTTGTGCCTGTCTCAGAAGTTGAATTTGTAATGTTATATATGTACTAAAAATATATGTACTAAAGATTTCATGATCATTGTGTACTTTTATTGCTTCATTCATTAAATTATGTGTTTATTCAACATATTTTTATCAAGACTTATTAAGAGCCAGGCACTGTTGTAGGTGCATGATAATCAACAGGGAATAAGACAAGCATGGTGTTTTCATTGAGAGTTTCTATACTTATCAGGAAGATTGTAAATATTTTTATAAATACATGAAACCAATAAATGCTAAGTACTAAGATGATACACAAAGTGTATTAAAATTTTGTTCAGTGTTGTGACAAAATACGTAGCACTTTAAGTGAACGATGTTGAGATGCTACTTTTAGTAGTATAGATGTAGGAAAGCTCTCTGGGGAGGATACCTATCAGAAGACCCATGAGAATCTTTTCATATATCAGTTGGCTCTTTGTATGTCTTCTTGGGAGAAATGACTGTTCAGGTACTCTATCCATTTTTTAAATGGATTGTTTGTGGTTTTGTTGTCGAGTTGTATGAGTTCTTTATATATTTTGAATATCATTAGCCCCTTTTCAGAGGTGTTGTTTACAAATACCTTCTACCATTTGGTTGGTTGCCTCTTTGTTTTGTTGATCATTTCTTTTGTTGTGCAGAAGCTTTTTAGTTTGATGTAGTCCCATTCATTTATTTTTCTTTCCTTGCCTTTGAGGTAAAATTCATAAAATCCTCTCTGAACCCAAATTCCAGAAGTTTACCACCTGTACTTTCTTCTATGCAAAGTATTTTTTCATGTCTTATATTTAGGCCTTTGATCCATTTTCAGTTAGTTTTGGTATATGGTGACAGATAGTAGTCTACTTCCATTATTTTGCATGTGGCTTTCCAATTTTGCCACCACCATTTATTGAAGAGTCTTTCTTTTCTCCATTGTATGCTTTTGGCCCCTTTGTCAAAAATTATTTGCATATATATATATATATATATATATATATATATATATATATGGGTTTCTTTCTGGGTTCTCAGTTCTGTTCCATTGGCCTTGTGTCTGTTTTTCTGCCAATGCCATGATGCTGCTTTGATAATTGTCACTTTGTAGTATAACTTGAAGTCAGGGAGTGTGATACCTCCTGCCTTATTCATTTTTCTCAGTATTGCTTTGGCTATTATCAGACGTCTTTTTAGATTCCATACAAATCTGATGATTTTGTTGTTCTATCTCTTGAAAAATTGTCATTGATATTTTGATGGGGATTGCATTAAATCTGTATATTGCTTTGCGTAATATGGTCATTTTAACTATGTTGATTCTTCCAATCCATGAACATGAAATATCTTTCCATTTCTTTGTGTCTTATTCAATTTCTATTAATAATGTCTTGTAGTTTTCAGTGTATAGTTCTCCACATACTTTGTTAAGTTTATTTATAGATATTTTATTTTTATTGCAATTGCAAAAGAGATTGTTTTGTTTTTTTCATTTCTTTTTCTGAAATTTTATTATTAGTATATAGAAACACAATGAACTTTTGTACAATGATTTTATATCCTATAAATTTACTGCATTTATTTTTGTTTCTAATAATGGTTTGGTGGAGTCTTTAGGATTTTCTATATAAGAATCATGTCATCTGCAAAAAGTGACAATTTACCTCCTTCATTCCCAACATAGATGCCTTTTATTTCTTTCTCTTGTCTGACTGCTCTGGCTAGGGCTTTCAATCCTATGTGAATAACAGTGGTGAGAGGAGGCAGCCTTGTCTCATTCCTGATCTTAGAGGAAAATCTTTTTATTTTTCACCATTAAGTATGTTAGCTGAGGGTTTGTCATATATGGCCTTGATTATGTTGAGGTACTTCCCTTCTATACCCTTTTTATTAAGTGTTCTCATCATAAATGGATGCTATATCTTGTCAAATGTTTTTTCTGCATTTGTTGATATGATCATATGTTTTTCATCCTTTATTTGTTTATGTGGTGTATCACATTGATCAATATAGGAAAAGATGCTCAACTTCACTAGCTATTAGGGAAATGCAAATCAAAACTACAATGAGATACCACCTCACACCTGTTACGATGGCTATTATCAACAAGACAAGGAATAACAAGTGTTTAAGTGGTTGTCGATTAAAAGGAACCCTCATATACTGCTTGGGGAGATGAAAATTGGTACAGCCACTATGGAAAACAGTATGAAGGTTCCTCAAAAAAAATTAACAATACAATACTGTACAACCCAGTAATCCCTCTTCTGGGTATCTACCCAACAAATCTGAAAACATTTATCTGTAAAGATATGTGTTCCCTTATGTTCATTGCGGCTTTATTCATGGTGGCCAAGACATGAAAACAACTGAAATGTCCTTTGATAGGTATTTGGATGAAGAAGATGTGTGTGTGTGTGTGTGTGTGTGTGTGTGTGTGTGTGTGTGTGTGTATATATATATATATATATATATATATATATATATATATATAAAATGGAATATTACTCAGCCATAGGAAAAGATGAAATAGTGCCATTTGTGACAGCAGGGATGGATTTTGAGATTATTCTGTTAAGCAAAGTAAGTCAGATAAAAAAGTCAAGAACCATATGATTTCACTCATATGTGGGATATGAAACTGAAAGCAACAAACAGAAAGACAAACAATAAAACAAATTCAGGCACAGACAACAGTTTACTGGTTAGCAGAGGGGAAGGAGGAAGGGAGAGGCAGCCAAGGGTAAATGGGATCAAATATATGGTGATGGAAGGAGATTTGACTTTGGTTGGTGAACATACAATGCAGTATATAGGTGATGTATTATAGAATTGTACACTTGAAAAATACAATTTTATTAACCAATGTCACTCCAATAAATGTAATAAAAACAAAACAAAAAGACAATGCACATAAAAAAGAAAAATAAATGAATATGTTTTATATATATAAGGAGACATAAGAGGTGAAAGAGTAGTCATGGAGATCTTTTGGAGAAAGGTTGCAGTGAGTAAAACGTAAAGCATCATATCCCTTAACCTGGAAAGATGCTCATAGTTTTTAGGACAGAGTGACTGGAGCACAGAGAGAGAAGAGAGAAAGAGATAGGTGAGGTCCTAGAAGTAGGCAGGGTCCGTTGGCTCTAGATCTGTCAAGGTAAGGAGTTTTCATTTTATTTTAAATGTATTGGGAAGTTGCCTTAGGTGAGTAGTAGAGGGATATACTCTAATTTGTATTTTTAAATGACCATTCTAGTCACTGTGTGGAAAATAGATTTTAAAAAGGAAGAGTAGAAGTCACAGAGCCCTGTTTGATTCCTTTAATACTAAGAAAAAAAAATGAAAGTGGCTTTGTTTGTGTGAGTTAGGGTGTTAGAAACAGTGAGAAGTAGCTGAACTCATTTACATCTTGAAGCTAGAGTGGATATTCTAATGGAGAGGATGTGGGGTATGTGGAGGTGATAGGAATCATGAAGGCCTCTTATTTTCCACAAAGAAAATAGCTTAAAGACAGGGAAAACAGCTATTGTGTTTGTTTTGGTTATGAGTTTGATATGCATATTGGGCATCAAAGCAGAAGTGTTGAGTACAAAATTGGAAAACAATAAAGCTGGATTTCAGGAGAAAGTGCTGGAGATATTAATATGGAATTTATCAACCTATAATATTAATAATCTTATTAATGTAGGACTTTTTGAATGCATTGCAAGGCCTGAGACTAAGAGATCGTCTAGGAAACAAGGGAAACTGAAGAAAGGAAGTGGTGAGAGGCTTGAGCCTTTGGTGTCCTATTATTTAGAGTTTGGAAAGAGAAAGAAAAGCCAGTAATTACTCTGAGAATGAAGCATATTAAGACAAAAAGGGCATTGAATCCCACGTTCGTTGTAGCGTTATTCAAATAACCAGGATACTGAGAGAGTCTAAGTGTCCACTGATGGATGAATTGATAAACTGTGATATAGATACATAACTAAATATTATTCATCCCTATAACAGAAGGAAATTCTGACATTTGTGACAACATGGATGGACTTTCAGGACATTATGATAAGTTAAATAAGTCAGACAGAGGAAGATAAATACTGTACAGTCTCACTTATATAAGACAAACTTATAAAAACAGAGTCGATTGGTGTTTGGCAGGGACTGAGGGATAGGAGAAATGGGGAGATGTTGATCAGAAGATATAAACTTCCAGTATTAAGATAAATAAGGTGATCTAAGGTACAGCATGATGATTATAGGTAACAATACTGCATTACATAAAAATTGTTAAGAAAGCAGATTTTAAATATTGTCATCACAAAAGAAAATTATGTGAGGTGATGGGTGTGTTAGCTATTGTTATTGTGGTAATCATTTCACACTGTATATGTGTATCAAATCATCACCTTAAACTTACACAGTGTTATATGTCCATTATATTTCAGCAGAACTGGAAAATAAGAAGACTTCCAGAGAAAAGAAAACAAAATGAATAGACACTAGTGACTATATTGCCCTAGAAGCTAAATATAAAAAGAAAAAAAAAAGTGTTGTAAAAAAAGAGGGAGAAAGCAGCTGTATTCAATACTGCAGAAATTTAAATATGTTGAGATTAAGAAATGACAATTGAATTAAACCAGATATCACTGTTTGCCAATCTTGATAAAGAGATCTCTATGGACTGCTAGAGGTTTATACCTAATTAGGATGCATTGATAAAAATAAAGAGAACTGGAGACATAGATTTTAGATAAATCTTTCAATAGTTTTGCCTTAAAGGTGATATAGCCAAGTCTGTATTCCAGTTATCTACTGCCTTGTAAAAAACAACAACACTGAATTCAGTGACTTAAATCAAATAACCATTACATTTTACCTCCAAGTTCACAGCTGGGAGATAGCCTGCTCTGATTGGTTCAGTGCAGCGTCATTTATATCCGTGGAAACGAAACAGGGACTTTGGGAAGAATGCGCTCAGCTGGGGCCCTCTCCCTGTTCATGTAGTCTCAGGACCTGTGGTCAGTCTTTTCAGCAGGATAGTTAGGCTTCTTACAGGGTGGCTCAGGGCTCTGAGTGTGTATTCCACAAGACAAGAAGATAAACCTGAGAGTCTCTTAAAGCCTGTGCAGTGTTATTTCTGTGATATTTGATTGGTCAAAGCAAGTACAAAGACTGCCTAGATTAGAGAGGAAGGACCATAGACCCCAACTTTCCATAGGTGTAGCTTAATGTTCATGGGTTGTATTTGGAGTTTGTAAGGGATGTTGTTTTCCAAGATGGAAAATAGTATGTGTGAACATCAGTTGTCCCAGCTTGACGTACACTTAGACTTGTTTTTAAGGTCCCTTTTGGGCACTCAGTAATGTTGATGTCTTCTAGCATACCCTTGTCTACATCTCCACTCTTGTAATTCCAAATATTGATCTTTATATTCCAACACTACTGAGCTATTTTTTATCTGTTAGTCCTCTTTGTGCAGTTCCTTCCACTGCCTTGCACATTTTCCCGATCTCCACATGTTTTGTTACAAGTGTTACTCATTGGTCATTTTGTAGCTTTAAATTTACTCTTTGAAAACATTTCTGATGATTCTTGGTAGACTTGAGCAACCACTACTTTTACATACACTATTACTTATTCATAATTATACTGCTTCATATTTTATGCCACATTAGAATTGTATCTCTTCCATCGTTGACAACCTTCTTTTTTTATAATTTTGTTTTCTTAAATATTGTTTTCAACTTTTTTATTGGGGAACAGCCATGATCCTTGGTTACACATTGATTTCATGCTACAATGGCATAGTTGACTCTTTTAGGGAGGGCGTGGCTCACTGTGGCCCATGTGGGGATCGAACCGGCAATCTTGGTGTTATCAGCAGTATGCTCTAACCAACTGAACTAACCAGCTACCCCCGTAACAACCTTCTTGAGGGCAGGGAATGTAGCTTTTGAATCTGTATAGTGCCTAAACAGACAGAAATGTTTGTGGAATTAATGAATTTCCCTGCTAGAATCATTTTTGTATATTTATCTTGATTATTAAATTCTATAAGCACAAAGATGTTAAATTCAATTATAGAGAAATTGCATCTGAGATTACTCTAGATTAATGGCATATGCTAATATCATTGTTGAGTTATAAACACGATAATTGAGATTGATTTCTACTTTGTATATTTTATTCATTATTATTGGCTTACTTTCTTCATATGTTTCACAGAGTAGGGCTTTTTTTGGTTTAATTATAATAAACCAATATTTTCAAGACTGAATCCTTTAGATACATGATTTTCATTACAACTGTGATAATAAGCAATAATATGATAGCTGTAAAAATCCATTTCAAATAAGCGAACAAGTTATTGAAAATAATAGTTGAACTTTTATTCAACATAGTATTGGAAGTCCTAGCCACAACAATCAGAAAAGAAAAAGAAATACAAGGCATCCAAATTGAAAAGAAGAAGTAAAACTGTCATTATTTACAGATGACATGATACTATATAAGAAAACCCCAAAGATTACACACACACACACACACACACACACACACACACACACACACACACCACTAGAACTAATAAATAAATTTAGTAAAGTAGGATACAAAATTAATATTCAGAGATCAGTTGCATTTTTATACACCAATAACAAGCTATCAGAAAGAGAAGTTAAGAAAACAATACCATTTACAATGGCATAAAAAATGAAATACCTGGGAAAAAATTTAACAAAGGAGATAAAAGACCTTTACTAAGAAAATTATAAGACATTGAAGAAAAAAACTGAAGAAAATACAAATAAATGAAAGACTATATCATGCTTATGGATAAGACAAATTAACATAGTTAAAATGTCCATACTACCCAAGGCAATCTATAGATTCAACGCAATCCCTATCAAAATGCCAATGACATTTTCTGCAGAACTAGCACAAAACTACCTAAAATTTATATGAAACCCTAAAACACCTGAATACCCATAGCAATCTTGAGAAAGAAGAACAAAATTGGAGGAATCACACTACCTCATATCAAACTATACTACAAGGCCATGGTAACCAAACCAGCATGGCACTGGCATAACAACAGACACATAGATCAGTGGAATAGAAGAGAGAGCCCAGAAATAAACCCATGCCTAAGTGGTCATTTAATCTATGACAAAGGCGGCAAAAACATACAGTGAGGTAAAGACAATCTTTTCAATAAATGGTGTTGGGAAAACTGGACAGATTTATGTAAAAACAGGAAAACTGGACCACCTTCTTACTCTGTATATAGGAGTAAACTCAAAATGTGACTTAGATGTGAGACCCAAAGCCATAAAATTTCTGGAAGAAAACATAGGCAATGAACTCTCTGACACTGCTCTTAGTGATATTTTTTCTGCTCTACCTCCTCAAGCAAGAAGAACAAAAGAAAAAATATAAACAAATGGGACTACATCAAACTAAAAAGGTTTTGCACAGCAAAGGAAACCATCAACAAAACAAAAAGACAGCCTACTGATTGGGAAAAGATATTTGCTAATGTTACATCTGATAAAGGATTAATACCAAAATTTATAAAGACCTCGTATAACTCAATACCAAAAAACAAATGATCTAAATAAAAAATGGACAGAGGACCTGAATGAACATTGCTCCATGAGGAAATACACATAGACATATGATAATATGCTCAACATCACTAATCATCAGAGAATTGCAAATTAAAACCACAATAAGAAGGCTATCATCACCTATCAGGATGGCTATCATCAAGAAATCAACAAACAAGTGTTGGCAAAGATATGGAGAAAAGGGAACCCTCGTGCACTGTTGGTGGGATTGTAAATTGGTATAGCCACTATGGAAACAGTATGGAGGTTCCTCAAAAAATTAAAAACAGAACGGCCCAGCAATTCCACTTCTGAGTCCTTATAAAAAAAATGAAACCATATGACTTGTGACAATATGGATGAATCTAGAGTGTATTATGCTGAGTTAAATAAGTCAGTAAGATAAAGACAAATACCATGTGATCTCACTTATATGTGGAATCTAAAGAACAGAATAAATGAACAAACAAAATAGAAACAGACTGATAAATGCAGAGAACAAACTAATGGTTGTCAGAGGGGAGGGTGGGTTGTGGAGATGGGTGAAAAAGGTGAAGGGATTAATAAATACAAATTTGTAGTTACAAAATATTCATGGGATGTAAAGCACAGCATAGAGAACATAGTCAATAATATGGTAACAACTATGTATAGTGCCAGGTGGGTATCAGACTAATTGGGGGGAACACTTCATAAATTATATAAATGTCTAGCCACTGTGCTGTACATCTGAAACTAATATAAACTAATATTTAATGTCAACTGTAATTGAAAATAAAAAAGAAGAAAATAATGGTTGAATGTTACCATACTCACATAGCAATGCTTATAAAAATTTTTATGCCCTTTTATCCCTCAGCTAAAATAAATTATTTCACATAAGTGTTTATGTGGATAAAACTGATTCTATATTTTTTAAATTAAATTTTGTTTTTAGGCTAAACAGTTTCAAAAAGGCAGTGTAAAGAGATTTGGTAATTTTAAAATTATGTATTAAGCATCACTAAAATTATATCAGGCATTTATATTTCATGTCACTTACACAAAATAGTCAGAGTCCATAAAGGAACTACAGATACTGATTCAAATTAAAAGTGTCTGATAACACAAAACGTTTATTTATTATCTCCTCACAGATCCATATTTTAAAAATTTAACATGAGATAAAAGCAAAATGAAGCAAGATCCTTTTCCAAGATTTAAATTATGATATTATTAAGAACAATGGATAGATTTCAAGTCGTTTTAAGTCCATTCCAATTTAATTGGAAGTTGGCAGTACCAATAATACAACACATTAGATTTCAATTCATTATAGAAGCAAAATGTGAACTTTAAGTGAATTAAAAAATTTTACTGCATAGTGAACATTGTATTTGATTATATATTAATTTGCTATCACAAAACTCAAATCATATTCTTTAATGTTTGTCTAAATAGCCTTTGTCTTCTCATTAAAACCTGCCCATTCAATTGCAAAGTTTTATATTTCTCTAGTAATTTCATTTTCTTATTAAAACACTGAACTTTGAAAAAAATATTTTAATACCACTAAAAATGCTTTGCAAATAAGATATGTTCAGTATATGCATATATTTACTTAATAAGTATATTTTACTCCCATAAGCTTATATCAAAATATTTTACACACTAGATAAAAGCACATATATTATTTAGAAAAAAGTCATAAATATTTTTTATTATAGATTGACTAGACTTAGCAGTAGTTCTTTATACTGTTAAGAAGTCCATAAGTATATGAGGGCTGATTGAAACTCTGGCACACAAAATGTCTAGGCATAAATGAGAACTTTGAGGGTAAAATTGAATGATTATTCCACTTAAGTCAAGGTCTGATGAAAGTTTCAAGAATATTTACTATATCTTTAGGGTTTCTGTATATAATGGCAATGACAGACTGTGAGAGTCAAGTTCTATCTGTTGACGTTTTCGTATTATAATGGTAAAGGAGATACATAGGCAAGTGGTAATCATAGCAAAAATTTAAAAATATTTTTGATCTAAGCCACTACTATATAGTTTTCCAAGTTATTTCTATCATTTGAGGCAGAAAAAAAAAACCAAAAAATAAAAACACTATCCACTATCAAGTCCTTTGCATAATAATCTTATCTCCTGTCACCAAGAAAGAGTCACATTTGTTAAACCTCTTCAGGTTTTAGAGGTAACATACCTCATATGGGAATACTGCTTCAATCTGTTAAAATTAAATACAAAATGGAGACCAAACTTGAGAACAAGGAATGGCTCTGCAACAGGACTAATTGTTGCATAAATTGCCCTGCCACCTTCCCAATGTGATCTGACAGGCCCCATAGTTTTAGAGTTATCTTAGTAAGGCATCATATGTAGCCTCTGGCAAGTCCTAACAGATGATTGTGCATCTCAATCTCCACAATTCTAGTGCAAAGTGACCCCATTTGCAGCAGAGATCTATCCTCCATTGAAAAGCAGCTAGTGAGCTCTGATGGAGACCAAGCATTTGACCATGTTGCAGTGAGTAATCATTTGACTAGAGCTGCCCTTCTAGAGCTGAGAACTGTCACCCACCAAACCATAATGTTGAGCTGTCCAGCAGTAATTCATTATGTAATGGGAATGTTATATCAAGGAACGGCACTGAACAAGTCCAGAGAGTAGATATAGATATAGATATAGATATAGATATAGATATAGATATAGATATAGATATATAATGAACAAATATCTTAAACTCCCATTTCACCCACCAGAAATGCACTGACATTTCTCCCTAAGTCTATACTTATGCTCTCATGGGAGTTCACTATTATAGTTGATGGAGGAGAGGGGGAAAAAAAATAGGGCCTGGTTCATGGTTGGATTAAATAGGTATGTTATGATGAGCCAAAAACGGACTATCCCAGTACAATCCCACTGTAAGACAGTTGTGAATGGAAGCTCTCCTCATGGAGAGACCTTCAGTTGGTACACCTGGTCATTTCCTTTGAATGGAGAACGATGTGGCCTAGTAATGGAAATATATGAACTTGTGGGTGAATGGATTGGTTAGCTGGTCAGTGTCTTGGAAAAACACTTTTTTCAGAACAAAGAGGTCTTGAAAAATAAGATGGCTGGATTTATTGGAGGGATAATAAAATGTGAAAATCTTTATATTGCACCTTGATTGCCAACATAAAAGAGACTCTAAACAGCTAGGTGAAAAGTATGGTCACCAGGTATAGATTGGCATGACAGTGCTCTCAGCCAGCCCAGTGCTTGTGCAGTAGGGTTATGCACTGGGAGGCTGTGATTGGGGAAAAATGGAGGCTACTGGATGGTTCTGAACTTGGGCTCCCACTCCTCAAGGATGATTTATTTACCGCCTCTGTGTATGCCTGACCTGCTAACAACAGAAACTAACATTTCATCCCTACTACCCTTTAAGAAGACAAACCAGGCATTTGGTGAATATTATGTTATATTGTGTTAAAGTTAATTATATCATAAGCCTTCACTCTAGGAAGGGTACACAGGCTAAGATTGAAATATGTTCCCAGTATAGGTTCACCTTTCTTGCCCTTAGTGCTCTGTCTCACATTACCACCCAAGGGCTCTCAATGTGTCTGATTTACTGACATGGGATATCCTATATTATTATCTCAAGGTACTCACTTTATGCCAAGGTGAGCACGTAGCCATGAAACTCACTGGTCCTATAACCTGCTGGTCTTCAAGATTTTGGGTACTCCTTAAATTAATACCCATTATGTGGTGCTATGTCCCCTATAGGTAGATCATATGGGCATGGAAGCCAACAAGTAGGAGTGGCTTGTTCACCATCACTCCTAATATCTAATTTGGAGAATTCTGGTTCCTGTTCCTATAACTTTTGACTCTGTGGGTCCAGATATCCTGGTTCTTGCTGGGGTGATTCTCTCACTCATGGATACATTAGAGTCCTGCTAGATTTAAGCATCTGGAAACCACCTAGTCCTTTTCAGCTTCTCATAATAGTAGACTAATAGGTAAAGAAAGTTACAATATTGGCATTGTAATTGAGCTGATTATCAAAAGGAGATAGAATTACAAGGTCATAATGGGGGAAAGGAAGAAATATTATTGACATTCTTACATTTTGCTGTGATATCAAGTGGTACTTCCATGTCCAGCTTTAGCTGAATGCACAATTGCATCAACCTGGGCCTACAAAGACATGATACCTGAAGGTTCAGACTCCTTAAAGATGAAATTCTGATTTATCCCATTAGGCAAACCATTTAGACCAGCAGACATAGTAGCCAAGAGTGAGTTCTCTAGTATCGCTGGTAGAGGAAGGAGATAATAAGAATAAACACTATAATGATCTCAGGAACAACAAAGGCTAGGTGTCATTCAAATAATCCTCCTTTCTTGTTTTTTCCCAGAAATTGTAACCAACTTGAAAAAGTCATTGGAGAGTTGAATAAACTTAATGTGAAAAGCAAGAGTGTCTGAGAGGGTGTTGAAACAGCATGGGGCACTGTAGGTGCTCCATCCCCATCTCAGACTCCTTTTACCATGTTTTCTACCCATTCTGCACCTCCTTCTGCTTGTTTTGTTATTAACAATTTACACTGATGACCTTCAGGTTGCTTAAGGTCCCTGGAACCACCTGGAACACATGAAGTGAATTAAAGCTTTAGAAACTCCTCAATCCAGCACTGGGGGTGGTATGTAGACTTAGTAGCGTGAGAATGCAAAAAGCCACCTCTTTTGACTTGAGGCACTACAGACTCTGAGGGACAATTTACCTCCCAGGGCTTCCTGGAGCAGCTGGCATCAGAATGGGTCTGGGACATGCTTGCTTCCTTCTTCTTCCCTTTCCTGCCTCCCAGCTCTCTGACTGGCTACTCCTGGAGCACTTTCTAAATATACCACTTGCCCTTGAATTTTTGGTACACGCAATTCTTGGAGAACCAAATACAAATCCAATGATTTATTTCCGTAATATTTAATGTCTTAGAATAAAACTTCAGTGTATAGAAATGAATACATCCCATAATGAAATACTACTATTTTTTTTTCACAAAATGTAACAGGAAAGTATTTTCTATAGTACTTTTCTATTATATAGTAATTTTCTATTACTCATCCTGACCATGTTCTAACTATAATCCACACCACTTGCTCTGTGTATTAGAAATACAGATCTGTTACAACATAGCAAGTAAGAGAAGAAAATACATTACATGCCAGGGAATTAATTAAAACTTGATTCTTTTCACTATTTTTTCCCATATCCTGCCCCAGAATACCTCATATCCCCCCCCAAAAAAGGAAAATAATACAATAAACCATTGATCTACATAATGTTAACACATAATGTATTTTCTCTCCCCTAATATTTCCCCAGTGATATTAATTGTGAAACTCATTAGCCTCACACACATATAAAATATGTCAAATGTTCTGAGAATAAAATGTTATAAAAATGCATATAGTTAAATAACCTTTCTGATGTTGTAGGATTTTAATTTTCACGGCTACAAAGATTTATTTTTAGTTCATCAGCATTGACATCTGTTAAAATTAAAATTCCATAATATTGTTGTGATACTTTCTCAGAATTTTAAGACTGCAGAAGAATTGCTTTCTGGGAAAATTTTTACAAATTTTTTTGCAAAACTATTTTGTCTGTTTCTCTTATTCTGTAATTGATAATTTCCTATACAAATTGACTTGCGCCCTTTCCCTTGGCTTACATCTTTCTTGATTATTAAAAAAAAACAACAAAAAAACCAAAAAGAAACCCTCCAGTGTTTTAAGAATTTTCTCTCCCATATTTCATCTTCTGTCTGAAAATTTTATTCTTTTAATGAGAACAAATATTTTCACATGGCACATTTTGAGTCTTGGAGAAGAGATGAAAAAATTTTCTCTATATGTAATATGTGAATCAGTCCTTGGGGACAAGTGGAGATTGATGTCACAACCAGGTTATCCTTGGACTGAATCATGTTTTGTATATTTTTCCTTTGGATAATGCTATAGAATATAAAAATATTCTAAAATATTCATATAAAAATATTATGCTGCCTGAAGTAACCACTGAAGTTTATGTAAAAATTTTCCTTCATTTTTAAAAATAAAATAACAAAACGCATGTAGTAGTAAGAATAGAGCCAGTATTTAATAAATATTTGTTAGATAAACAAATGAATAGATAAATCACATTTCTGTAAAAACAACAAATGTCTTATTCTTTGCCAAATGTGATAAAACGTATCTCTCTGCAGTAAGCTCTCAGGTTTTAAATTGGTCTTTTATGATGAAGGTGAAACACTGATAATTGAGGCCAGATGAGGGCCAACTGATAAAATCAGTTTAAGGTAATAATTAAACAGGTGAAAATTGGGTTATTATAAGGTGACTCCTGTTGGGAAAATGTGTTTTGACTAGTGTGAAATACATCCATACATAAAAATATGGTGATTGGGTCAATTACAAAAGTGTATCCTAACATCTGATTAATTTAAAATGTGAGATTTTTGAGTTCAATTCATAATGATTTTTACAGCGTGTCTGCTAAGTTAATGTTGGCATCTGTGGAAAAAATGTGCATGAACCAAATGCCTAGTTTCTTAGAAAGGATTCTTATTCAGGGTAATTTTGTTAAATTAAGAAAAAAAAATGAAAGAACTGTTTTCTATACATACATCATAGACAAAATATAACAGAACTTACATATTATTGTGACAATATTTCATTTTGTTGTTTGCTCATTGATTGTTTACTTTGTCAATGTGGGAAGGCTCCTTATGAGAAACTGAGTGGCTTAATGATTATTTTTCAGTAAACCTCAAGGTGTAACAGGAGTGATAATGGAAAAACAGTATTTTGTTGGAAATCTCTGGAGGTTCTGATACCTGAGGTATAATTTGAAAGGCCTAGCAGCTCAGTATACCAATTTCCAAATCAAGATTCTTAGTCATAACAAACACGGATACTTCAAATCCATCTTGGGAGTCTAATCAAATACAACAGGAGGTAGGGATATGGAAAATTGTCTTAATTTTTAAAGTTCCACAGTAATAAATACTTTTGAGGAAGAAAGAAAGCCCTATAATAGTTATTATTTAACTGCTTTGGTTTGTAGATTTTGCTTTTTAAGAACCAATTGTGGGATTCTGCTTACTTGAATTTTTCTTATTGAAAATTCTTTAACGTTCAGGTGTAAACTTTTTAGAGACAATCTGAAACTTTAATTATGAAAAGATGCAATTCAAGCATATATGAAGCAGAGATAGTCTTTACAAATATGTATATATATATATATATATATATATTTAAATGTAGTAAATAAAAATGTTGCATAATTTTATTCTAAATACTAAAGTATCATTTTGGCTAAAAAGACATTAAGATTGATTTTTTATTTATATTTACATCAAATTAATATTGTAATGTTTTCTTGAAAATATTTTCTCATGCGCTATACAAAATGTATTTCTTTTAGCAAATATATGCCATAAAACTGGAATTCATCTAATTTGCATATACCATGAATTATTTAATAAATGATTTGAAAATACAATGGATTTTAAAAATGTGTATCTCTAACTAATATAAAGTAAATAAAAACATAAGTATTTATAAACAAACTCAGAATTTCTACAAAATGATGCAAGTATTAACAAGAGTGAGCATTTGCTATTTTGAGAATGTGAGCCCAGGGTTTAATGTTCCTAACTTAAAAATACACCCTTACATTCAGTGAATTTCTTTCTGTATAAGCTCTGACCTTTTCTCTATTTTTTCCCCTCCCCAGTGGTAGAGTGTGAAGTGGTCAGAAAAGAAATGACAATACCACTTCACAACTCTGGAACCCAGCTGGGATCAGCTGCTAACAATATTTCTGATCAGAAATAAAGAAATAACATGCATCCATGGGGCCTTTCATCTTTAACAGCAGGAAATCTCTTCAATTCTGAAATCTGAGATATCCGCCAAAATAATTGTCCTGCAATACTCCAACTCAAATTGTGGCTTTAGCAATAAAACATTACATCGTCAAGATTTTGTCTTGTTAGAGTTAGAGTTAGCTTATGTATTTAGCTCCATGTAAGCTTATTGAGTTTCAAGAAATAAAAAAAAAACCTGGAAAAATGGTGGTGTCTCTTTTAATAGCATTACTCATCTAAGAAATTTTGTTGTTTATATTATCCACTATAAATTATTATTTTTTCTCAATATTAAATCTATGATTTTTTTCCTGTGTTCTGCAATATTCCTATTTTTATGATTTTTTTTTCTTGAGAAGCAGGAAAGAGAAAGCATTTATGTTAATCTTCAAATTTCCATAGCTATGCATTGCATCTTGGCTACAAAATGGTCTGGCAATTCTAAGAAATTATTTGGCAACACAAAACCAATTGGATTAGAGTGTTAATGCAAATATTGTTATAAGTGTACCCAAATTTTCTGTCATCTATGTGAATTCTCACAGGGAAATTTCTCTAAAGAAGTTACTAGACACTACATTTTCTATCACCTAACTGTCCTTGGGATAATGTTTGCAACTTTAGAGAAAAAAAAAAACACATTTCTTACTTTTTACTCTTTTTTTTTCATCTGTCTTTCACCTTCTTTTGGACTTCTTTCTATGAACAAACAAAACAAACCAATGCAACAACAAGTGAAACAAGAAAAATCCTTCTAGTGTTTGGCCTAGTTCATGGTCTTTCTCTAACCTGTTTCCAGAATGGGCCCAGTGAGCAGTGTTTATACTCAGAACCCAGACATTCCCTGCCATACTTGATTGGAGTAGATCCAAGTTGTGCTTATTCGTTCTCTGTCCTGGAAATAGCAGCCTCCTAGAAGCAGGAGATCTATCATTTGAACTGCCGTGAGGTGACAATCTTCTATCTGGACAGAGCAGCTGAATAAGCTTAACTTCACAGGAAAAACAATGAAGCAGATGTCTTAGAAAACAGCAGTGTGAGAAGCAAAAGCAACAAAACAAGCAAACAGAAAGGAAAGCAGAGAGTATGGCCTGGTTCTTTCTCAGCATTCGTTCCCAAGCTCTTGTTTGTTCGCCAGGCCTGGCTATACCTTGGTCCTCAGCTTTAGGAGATACTCTTTTTAGCACAAAGAGTGAGCAGAAACCAGGGTACTGTCGAGGCAGCTCTTTGAACCCACTTCCTGGTACTCAGTCTGTAGCCATCTCCGTACAAACAGGCAACAAAGTGGAGGAGAATATATTTTAAGATAGACGATGCAATTTAGTGAGTAAGTTCACTACACATTTCTGAGGACTTCCCTCAAATTTCATTCATTATTCAACCTGCAGGGAGGTCTTAGTTTTTCTTATCCAGAGAGATACACGTATGTCTCTGTCACTATGTCGCCCTTGTACTAATCCAAACTGCCAAGAATTGTGAGGGTCTAAGATTTTGCCCCAATTGCAAGCTAACAAGTTAGCCTGCAATAGTTCTGTGGATATTGATAGAAAAAAACAACTTCTTGGTTCAAAGACAAAGGACCATTTATTACTCACAGCAATATTTTAGTCATACTCTCATCATTCCTTCCAGTCTCCAGAGCCTGAATTCCCACAGTACGACATATGATGTCTGGATGCACAGTGTGATACATTGTAGGAGAGGAACCCAAGGAAGCATTTGAGGAAATCCTAATCTTTTATAAGGAGGCCACTAGCAAACTTGCCCAACACTTTCTAAGAGGGAGACATCTATCTGATTGTCTTGGACAGCAATCAAATTACTCCCCTGGTCCAGAGGGAATCACTATTTCTATCTTTCAAGGATGTTGAAAAGACAATCAAAACAAAATCCATTAATGTCTTGCCTTAGAAGATGTGAGAAAAGAAAAATCTCCCAAAACTATGCAGGTGAAAAGCTGGCAATTAAGTTCGTAAACTCATCCTAGAAAAAGTGCTACATACCTCATTGCTGAATACCACTATGGTCACCTTCCAAGTACTCCCCTTGGGAAGCTATGCACTGATGCCAGCACCTAGTCCACCTTTCATAGCAATTTTGGAACTCTTTTTCTGGAATGGCCATCGGAGCTGTTGTCGTACTACTCTTGATGTCCTGAATGTCATTCAAATGTTTTCCTTTCAATATTTCCTTTATCTTAAGGTAAAGAAAGAAATCATTGGGGACCAGATCAGGTGAGTAGGGAGGGTGTTTCAATACAGTTATTGCTTTACTGGCTAAAAACTCCCTCACAGACAGTGCCGTGTGAGCTGGTGCATTGTCGTGATGCAAGAGCCGTGAATTGTTGGCAAAAAATTCAGGTCTTCTAACTTTTCACACAGCCTTTTCAGCACTTCCAAACGGTAAACTTGGTTAACTGTTTGTCCAGTTGGTACAAATTCATATGAATAATCCCTCTGATATCAAAAAAGGTTAACAGCATCATTGCAACAAGTTCGCGAACTTAATTGCCAGTCCTCCTACATTATTATGTGACTGCAAAACAAAATAAGGCTGGAATGGAAGTGGAGTGTCAGGCAAGACTGGCTAACAATAATGAAATTTAACATTTTCTAGATTACTATATGACAGGATGATTAACACAAATTAAGATGTTGTTGGCATTGGCCTCAGTGTATACATGGGAGAGAGGCAAAGAGTTGAAGTTAATAGCTCAAAGTAGGGTAATTATAGAACTTATTTTATATGTTTCCCTGCTCACTCACAGAAATCACATATCATCACTGAGTATTGTCCAATACCTGAAAACAATCATTTTGTGTAATTTCACCAGTATGATAGTTGATGTCTATGTGAGTGTAATTTAGGACCCTGCCACTCCAGCATGACCAGAAGCTGAGTCTCAGAAAACGGAGGTAAAATGAACACTAAATATAAAATTCCAATAATGTAAGGAATTATATCGTCAGAATATGACAACATAAACGATAAAGAAAGTTTATTTTTAGTTCATAGATACCAAAAGTGAATTAGATAACATTTAAAGAAATATAGTTGTGGATATTGGAAAAGTTATGTGAGGCAAGTGTTTCAACTTGATCCTTGTCAACTGCAAAACTCAGTGCTCAGCAGATTTGCCTGCTTCTGCATTCACTTTGAAATCTGCCCCTTTCAGCCTTTCATTCCCTTTGATACTCCCCAGTTTGATTCACTTTATTATTCACTTTGAGAACGCTGAAAATGTTCGTTCTCTTTGAATTTCTGCCTTATTCCAAACATCCTTCAATATCTAGCTCAAATTTGGATTTTTAAAGTGTTAAAATGTTTTGTCTCGCAATATTTTTCAAAATAATTTCCATGTTTACTATTTGACTTATGAAACACAGTTACAAATGGAGTTTAGTAATAAAACTTGATATTACATATTGAAATAAACCTACATTTAATTTATTGTTTACTATATTTGTAAATTTTCACTTTTGATTACAAATAAGACGTAAAGTAAAATGTCGTATCAAAACTCTTCCATTTGCTCATCAGAAATTTCTTACATATTTGCATTATTTAGTAAAAAAACTGACTTTCAAAAACTTAATAATGTTCATTTTGGCATTTCCTCTTTCATCATAATTGAGCTTTTAAATATTCAAATTTATGTATATTTTAATTTTGACTTTATCAGTTACTTCCCAAAATGTATGCTAAGCTGATTTTAATGCTTCTTTTGTGTGTATTTGAAAATTTTACTTGCTGTATTTTTAAGTGTTTTGACACAGGCAGGTAGGCATATGTACAATGAATTAAGAACGGCTTTAAAATGTACAATAGTTCTATCTGAACATTATTAATACAATTATAGTTGAAATGCAGTCATTTTACACCACTAAATGAGATTAAAATTATGTGACAATAGATATTTCAGATTCTGTTCTGGACAATAAATTTTTTCAGCTAACTCTCTAAGGTAGCAGCAATATTCAAAAGCGGATATTTTAGGAAAGACGTGGGATATCTTAAATCTCAAGATAACAAAGAGTGGATGATATTCATGCAAACATTGCAAGAAAATGTAACATTTCCTACTTATTGTGTTTGTTTTGTTTTGCTGATTCCTTGTTGTTGTTGTTTTTGTTTTGTTTTTTGTATCATCCACCATGACTGGAGATATGAACCAAAGACAATGTTGTCTAACTTTAAAGAAGTAGAAGCTTGTCTTAAGGCACTTTATGATATGATTGAGCTGAGACTTGCAAGATAGAAATGGAATATGTCATTTACAAAATAAGAGAAAAAAACACGTGATGACTTTTTTTTTAATTTTTCATTGGGGAATTGGGGGGTAGGGAACAGTGCTGGGGAATTGGGGGAAGAGGAACAGACAAGTTGCTGTCATTTTTGTTCTTCAGTCTAGTTGTGGAGGACATTGCTTCACTGGCCCAATTTGGCACCATCGTTGCACTCCTCCCGGGCGAGGCAGATCAGTCACCGGCTTCTGGACGGCCGCTCACTCTGGCTGCTGGCTACATACGGTAGCCCATGACAACCCACTGCCACAGGGGCTGCAGCCTACGCCATCGCCAGCGACTCATGGCAGCCCAGCTCCAGGTTGAGCTGTTGTTCAGCATCTTAGCTGTGGAGGGCAGTGTCACTGGCCCTCATATGTGGGATCTGAACGGGGCCCTCTGGTGTCCCAAACCAGTTCTTAACCATCGCGCCACTCGGCCGGCCCCGTGATGACATTTTTTTATTGAATGGCAACAAAAACTGACTTTTGAAAGAAAGTAAAATGAAAAATTAATTTAGCCACAGCTTTATCTAATTAGGTTTGAAATAAGTATATACAGGTTCAGGAAAAAGAATGCTAAAATTTTGTTTCTAGTGTACCAAATATTTCCTTTATATTATGCCTTATATTAGGGAGTATTCTTGGGTTTGATAAAGGCATGCATTGATCAGAAAAATAACTTGTTTTTTTCTCATCAAATATTATCTACTCATCTTGTAGGTATTCTACTAAACATTGCATTAATGGGAATCTTCAATATATAGTATTTAAATGACAGAATTTTCAAAGAAAACACTAAAAACAAGTAAAACCTTATAGTCTATGCATGAGAATATTTTCAATGTATTAAGAACATTGCTTAATTTTGTAGATGGTATATTTTTACATTTTCTTTCTTAAAAATCTCACTATTCTTTTTATGATTTTAACTTTTATTTTCCCTTGAGTAATAAATAATATTGGTTGGTATATATGAGGTTTTAGAAACTAAATTTTAGAGATTTTTTTTCTCTTTTTGTTATTTCATAACATGATCTGTAATTCTTTAGTTAAATAGTAAAGAACTTTAGTTTTACACATCTTCTGTTTTACATTTCTTTGTATTCTCTCAAGAATAACCAAAAGTTTTCCCCTCAAGTGGGATTCATGCAATAGGGAACAATTGTATGAACCCCACCTGCCTTTTTGCCTAATCAATATGCATATCAGTTTGCTAGATTTACCAAAACAAAATATCACAGACTGGGTGGCTTAAACAACAGAAATTTATTTTTTCACAATTGTGGAGGCTGGAAGTCCAAAATCAAGGTGTCAGCAGTTTGGTTTCTCCTGAGGCCTTTATCTTTGGCTTTTCACTTGGGCAGATGGTTACCTTCTCACTCTTTCCTCATATGGTCTTTCCCCTCTGCACTTGTATTCCTGGTGTCTCTGTATTATTCAAATTTCCTCTTCTTACAAGGACATGAATCAGATTTGGTCAGGGCCCTCCCTAATGGCCTCATTTTAGCATTATCACATCTTTAAAGGTCTTGTCTCCAAATACAGCCACATTTTGAGGTACAGGGGTTTGAACATATGAGTTTAGGGAGGACACAATTCAGCTATAAAAACATTGTATGACTTTATTTAAAAAAATGTGTGTGTGTGTGTGTGTGTGTGTGTGTTTATTTGGGGAAATGTTGCACAGATTTTTTACCATTCTTTTTTGGGGGGTGAGGCAAAGTTTGATTCATATTTTTTTCTAAATAATAGTTTAGTTTCATCTATAGCTTTTCTTTAATTCTCTATGCTTTTATCACCCATAAATTTTCATGATTTGTACATTCAAAAGGCTTTTTGTTTCATAAACTAATTTTCTTTGTATTAACAAAATGTTTTATTGCAACTGAATGCTACAGAATTTCCTAAACTAATATATTTTATCTCTATCACCAACACACACATATATATGATAAATAGATGTGTGTTTAAATGTGAATGTATTATCAACATTACATTATTTCATAAAAAACAAAATATTCAAATAAATATTTTCAAATATTCTATTTATGTATACTTTTAAAAGGAACTGCTTCAGAGGAACTCACTGTAGAAGACATGAAAACATTGGAAAATTTTAACTCAATTTATTTCAGTAAGAAATGTAATTGTTACCAATTTAGAATTGTGATTCATTTTTCTTTTATCTTGGGATTGTTTTAATTGTTCGATTGAACTTGCTTTTTAAGTATTTACTCATTCACATTTTTTTGATAATAAAATGATGTACATAGTGCAAAACTTTTTGTTATGGCTGTTTATGTTATGATAAATTTGGAAAAATGTGTGTCTGCTCTTGAAACAGCTCATTACCTAGCATCAAAAGTAGACTTAAGAAAAGCCAAAAACCTTGAAACTGTAGAAACAATGTGAAAAAGCATGAGATAAGCAACATTAGTGCAAAGAAGTTGAACACCTAAGTTTTTTTGGAGATTAGAAAAGGAGTTAATTGAATGGTAATAATTGCGATGTGACTTGAAATAGCAGGAGATTGACAGGTAAACACATGATAATCTGAGCGGGTGGGAGTAAAGAGAAGGCTTTGTAGGGAAATGGAATCCCATATATAGAGGCCAAGACTAAGCTAAGCTTTGAGATTTCAAGTAGTCTAAAATCACTGGGCACTGGAGGGGACTGGTAGGGGTGAATCCATCTTGTAGGAAGACAGCAGATGTCTAAGGAGTGCTAGCACCATGCTTAGGGACTGAAGCATCACTTCATATGTAACAGGGAATCATGGGTTCTCAATATCATATCCATACTTTAGAAAGATCGATTTGATGGCAAAATGGAAGAAGGACAAGAAGGGAATAAGATAGGAGATCGATTGATTGGTAACACAGTAAGCCAAGGAAGACCGATACCATGCAGAGGGGAGAAGGTGACAACAGAAGTAGAAATTTTCTCTTATCTTTATTATCCTTTTATTTAATCTGGAGAACGTTTTTACTATTTCATATAATTAGCCTTTAATTAGAGATTTGTAAGTCCAAAGTATCAACTTGTAAATTAATTTATTAACTATTTGTATGTTTCTTTTTTTATATATTTTTTTATTTTTAAAAAACAGTATTTGAGGTGGTTTACATTGAATATTAATGGTGCAATGAAGCTAATGCCCTTAACACAGGAATAATTATTTTTAATTAATAGGGAACATAATATATATGTAGTGAACTTAAAGTATGCCGTTTGAACCAGACACTGTGCTTTTGTGTATAAACATTATTTCAATTCACTTCACAACAATCCTAAGTGAGGTGCCATCATGCCATTTTACAGATAAGGATATTTCCAAAGTGTTTTTGGCTCTTGATCTTGGAACACACTATTAGAATGAGCTTCCTAAGAAAAAGTACGTCCTTTAAAAAAGCTGACTAAAAAATGTTAGAAAAGCAATAACAACCAATCAGTCCTAAATTTCTGAAGACCCAGATTAAAGAAAGAATATTGTGGGATTTATACCTCTTTCCCTTCTTTTGTTATTTGCTTATATAGGGGAGCATGGCAACTCATCAGGGCACATTTTCCCCATTCAAAATGAGCATGAAATGGTCTTCAATATGGAGGGTTATGTTTACATTTTACAAGGGTTTTATATCTGTTCCTTGTCTCATGTCAGCCTTTGGCAAAAGATGAAGTCATGATTTTAATTAATTTTGTTAAACCATTGACCAATGCATTTATTTAACTACAGATCTTTGAGAACCTTTATGCAGAATTGAGAAATGATAATGAACAAAGGGTGTCCGTCCTCAGAAAAGTGAAATGTGGAACATGTTCTATTAAAATAAAATCCGATACATGCTCAAAGCAATAAAAGTAAAGGGGATTTTGAGTACACAGAGGGGAATCCAGGGATGGCTTTCCATTCGTGGTAACACTTAGGTCACAACTTTGTTATGTTTTCTGAAAAAGAGGATGAGATTTATGTAAGTTAAAAGAAAGGAAAGAGAAATTGGGAAACAGGAAAGAAAACAAACAAACAAATATCTGCAAATGCAAAGAGGGTCAAAAAACCTCATTCCCTTCGGAGACTTTTAAGTAGTCGGTATGACTAGATCTCAAGAAGCATGGACTTAGGGGTTTATTGGGGTTTGCTGAGACCAAAGCTAGGGAAAAGTCTAGGTTTACATGGGTCCTTGTATGCTGCACAAGGAGTTGGGATTTAATTTATAAAATATGGGGTTTTATTAAAAAATCACACCATAGGTTTCAATTTTAGAAAGATCACTTTAGCAGCAGAATGGGATCTGGGGTCATGGGATTGAAACAAAGCAGAAAGAGACAGATTTTAGTAATGCAGGAGGAAAATACCGAACTAATAAAATGGTAATAGGCTGGAAAGGACAGAAGCTGAACTGGAAGAGAGGGAAAGAAAAGCAAGTAGAGGAGCACATGTATAAGCAGTCCTTCTTTAGGGTATGTTTAAAATAATAGGTTTAGATGAAAAAAAAAGATCAGAATAAGATAGATGTTAGGAAACTCAGAGTGGAAATCAATGTCTTTAACACTTTAAGAAAGTAGTTAAGGGATGAAATGTTATTAAGCAAATTCCATGGTTCCTGCTGCAGCTTGTACCCCTTCCCATCTCATGATTACTTTGGTAATGTTAGATCTGGCTGTGATTCTAGGAGATGCAGAACAATTTAGCTCTCTTCTGTTACCCAATGTCACAGGAAAAATGAGAAGAACAAAGAGAAAGGAGAAAAGTTCTAATTAATCAGAAAATATATAAATTAGAGCAAACCTCTGGGTTTGACCTATTGTGCACCTTTGATTTGCCAATCCAAAACATACTGTATCCAGCGGTTTTGTGTTGCAAACTTATTTTAGGCTAAAGGGGAAAAAATGAATTGCAGCCCCTGTTGTGCGTAGAAATTGCTATGCTTTTCATTTATTAGGCTCCATTTACCACTTTCAAGATGAAATCTTATAACTTATCCTCAAATTACCTTAGAATAATCAGAAACATATTACTATCAAAATGACAGAGTGCTGGCTAGAAGATTTACATTTCTAGAAAATCAAGAAACAGTTGTGGAAGATGTAGACATATTTTAAAGATGCCACTGGTCTTATGTAATAATTATAAATATTTGGTTTTGAAATTTAAATGTCTCTTTGGTCTGATGAAAATATCTGTATCAACCATAATACCAGAACAACATCGCAGAACACACGTTGTTGGTAATGATGTTTGCGGGATTTTTAACGCAGAACCAAATAATTGTTCAAACATAAAAGGCAGTTTCTACTGAGGAAGAAAAGTAAATGTAATCATGTCATTATATAGCAAACTTTTCTTAAAGAATGCTCTTGGATTTTTAGTATTTCTGTGCACTACCAGCCTCTTGACCTTTGCTTGAAGTACGTTATTGTTCGACTCAGGATATTTCGTAGTCTTTACTCTTACCCCATTTAATGAATATCAGGTTGTGACCCCAACCAAACTCCTTAAACAGAAACTGCCACTGCTTTATTCCTGTTTATCTGCTCCCATAAAATATTATCTCATTGTTTCTAAATAAATATTTGTGAGGAAAAATAAAGTCAAAAGGGTATGCAATACAAAGGAATGATTCTCTTATCTCCACTAGGACTGGGAAACAATTCGGATTCAACATCTCTGTACCATTTGATTCAGTCATCTCCCCATCCTCACACCATTTATTGTTTTTCTTTGCTGTTGTGATAAATTACTGCAAACTTGTTTGCTCAAAACAACAGTCTCTTACAGTCCTGTGTGTCCAAAGTTCTGTTATAAGCAGGCTAACATCAAGTTGTCAGCAAGCTGCCTTCATTTCTGGCGCCTGTAGAACAAAAGTCAGTTCCTTGTGGTTGCAGGATGGAGGCCCCATGTTCTTGCTGGCAGTGAGCTGAAGGATGTATCCAGCTTCTAGAAGCCCTTCTCCATCTTCAAAGCCACTAAGGGTGGGTCAAGCCCTTCTTACATTGCACCTCTCTGAGGAACTCTTCTGCCTTGCTCCTCCTTGCCATAGAAGGGAACATAATCTCAGGCATAACACCAGTGGGCAAAGATCCCAGAGCCAAAGCCCCATCTACCACACATCAGAAATCTCAGTTCTAGTGACACTTTCCTACTTCCTTTTCTATGTACGCTTCTTACATTTAAGGCCATTTATACACATACCATTAAATTCCCTTGTGATTATATTATGTTTCCCCAATAAAATCTATATCTAAAAGTACTTTACATACATATTTTTCAAGGCCCAATTCAAAGCCAATTTCTTTTCACAAAACCTTTTTGACTTCTAATTGGAATCAATGCTTGTCTCTTAGAGTCCCTATTGGAGAGTAGGATGGATAGGACAATTAGGGAAGGGAACTAAGATTTATTCTGTGCCTATGATATGCCAGGTGCTTTAAACGCATTTGTTGTACACACCTATCCCACGAAGTTGACATTATTAATCTTATCTAATAGGTGAGAAACATGTCCCAGAGAGAGTCATTCACTTCGCTGATACCACATGGCTTGTAAATAAAAGAGGTAGGATATAACTACTGATCTCGTTGTCTGTAAGGCATCTGTGCACTTGGTACCTCTGTTATAGCTTTCATCAGAGAACATATATTTTAACATTTCAGAAGTTAATAATCCCTTAAATTAAAATAATGTATCATTCCACATGTTGTGAGAACTCCCATGCCTTCTCTGGCATTTTTGGAATTGTGCCAGGCTGACTTCTCTCCATGTAGTAGCTCCCCCTAGCAGGTCTCATTCAAATGTAAACTCCTATCAGTGTTTTCAGGGGGTATCTCCTGTCTGCTCTTGAGCCTGTATGTAGAGGAACCTTTCTCTTCATTGTTGCCTGTGTCTTCTCCATCATCCTCAGATCCAGCAGCTGCTGTTTTCTTTTCACTACTTCATAATACACCAACTGCTTTTTCCTAAATTTTGCAAAAAAAAAAATAAAAATGCAGATGCATGACTATTTTGTTTAACACATTTCCCCAAAGTTTGGGAGAAATCAAGGAGTATTCCAGAAAACAAAAAAAAACAAAAACAGGCGATGACTACAACATAAATGTGAAATGACATTCTTTAAAGTTACTCAACTGTGTCCGCCATCAGACATTTCCACTTGCACTTTATGAACTTGAACCCAATATGGTAAAATGAACTGAGCATATTACTGTATTCTCTCCCCCTAACCTTTTTTCCCAAATATAGTTGTCTCCCTATTCCATATCACCCTTAAATCCTCACATCTTACCCAGGGGAAAAATAAAATATCTAGTTAATTTATTGTTTGAGGGGTACAGCTTAGAGGTGGGTGGAAAACATTCTCATTTTATTCCCAGTAGAGAGATAGGCAGGGTGGAGCACACTTAACTCATTAAAAAGTCCCATTAAAGTGTTTTCCAAAATAAAAGAGCCAGCTATCTCTTATATGAGTTGTGTACCCCTCCCCTGCAATTAGAATAGTGCTTTTTAATGTATTTTTTTCATGTTCTCCTCATGAATTTAGTATGAGGGTTGGGGTTGGGGGGGCATACATGCATTTCACCCTGAATGTGAGCTTTTAACTTCTGGGGACAATATCTTATTCCTATTGGTTTTTGTATAACCTAGCTACCTAGTCAAAGCTTTGCACGTTGAAATTTTGTAATAATTAGCACATGAAACATTCCCTTAATAGCTTGCTCTCTAGAAACCACCTGGGATAGAGTTGAGTGCTTTGTCTATTTTCTAAATGACTGTAGGGTTTATAACTTATATAACCATGCCTCTTTTATCCAATTGCTTACTTTAACTGCAATGATTCTTGTTTTATTTGTTATACTTTGTTAATACTTAATTAAGATGCCATTATATTACAAAATTAAATGTTGTCTGGAAAAATAAATTAGCCACATTAAACATTCTATTTAAAATGGATTTTGCATATTGCATATAGGCTTTATTTTTCTCTATATTAAAGTAACATATGCTCAAATATGTATATATTCTAGAAAGAAATGCCAGCTTTCATTAAGAATCCCTGGACATATTTAGTCACAGCCCTTGAAGTGAAAAAACATATTAATTATTTAAAGATTTCTACTCATTCACTCAGTTTTCTAGTGTATTCCTAAATAGCATTGATGGTCTAACAAAAGACTAGAATTAAGAGCCTCCACAAAATTATCACTTTGTGAGGGGTGAAATGTCTAACTATTACATTGTTTTGTACACCTGAAACTAATAAAAAGAAAAGAAAAGAAAAAAGCCTACATAAGACCATTCTCACTGTTTCCATACCTCATGATTCCCAAAATTAAGAAACACCATAACAGTAAGTCATCTAATTTCTCTGTTTTGTCAATGTGCAGCTGATATGAGGTATTTATTAAAATCATATGTAATTCCATTTTAAGTCCTTGGATTAATAGGCTTTAGGTAGAATTATTGTGGCCTGTGCAATTTGCCATGGCTCTAATGCTTCTTTAACGCTTACAGAGATGGTGAGTAACAATTGAATTTGGAAAGCATTCCACGTAGAAATTGTAAAGTGCAATGTACTTACTTGTCTTTGGAAAACTGCCAAAGCAGTAGGCAAGCAAACTGCCAAATTTGTGCATGGGGCATGTGTGAGTGACAGGCTACAGTGCATAGGAGCATATGAAAACAGGTGGTCTGGGATGCCTTGTACCAGCACAGCAGCTGGGCCCTGAAGTGTGACTGCATTATATTTTCTGCTCCCAGTGGAGAACAATGCTAATGATGAATGCGGAAGCTGGCATTGTTTATAGAGCCCTTTTGTTTTGTAAGCTCTGCAAGGTATTAGAATAGAAATGGAACCGTGCTTTTAATATCTGAAAACTCGAAATTTCATCAATAATTGCTTAGGAACATAGGTATCCTCATAGTGCTGTTAGTCATACTAGACGCACATATGTTAATATAGACGCTCCATTTGGCTCTTTTTCACTTTTGAGGGTGCACAGATGCTGAATGGATGGCATAGCTTCTGACTTCATCGGTCAGTTACAGATGTGACCCCTAATAAGTATTACAAAATAAATGCTAATTATAGACATAATGCATCTTTCTTGATTTCTCTGTTTTTAGTTCTCTTCAGTTTAAGGAGGTAAGCTCCAAATCGCCCCCTGAAACTATATTTTCTAGATTTTGTAAACTAAATTGCTGCTATGCCCTTTCTAGAAACAGTAAAACACTCTTTCAATATATGTTTGAAGAATATTTAAGTGTAAGTTTGGGCTAAACTAGAACAAAATGTAATTATGCTCTAAATAAAGAATGAACAAAATAAAAGCTGCTGGAATAAGCATCTTTATTTGCTTAATATATGGGGCAATCACTCTTCACTATACTATAGTGAGTCTCAGCACTGAGCAAACTTCATGATCATGGGGGGAGCTATTACAACATGCATGCTAATATCTACATGCCCATGAATAATTTGATTTAATTTGGAGGGAAGGTCAATCCTTCAGTATTTTTCCCCCAAATGACTCTAATGTCCATCCAGTGATATAAATTATTGCTCTACCTGAATTTCTAATTAAAACTACTATACTATAAAATCCCCTTACAACATATTGTGCTTGTAATACACTTCTCGTGCTATATCTCTGGACTTGGTGCAAATGTCTTTTGTTTACCTCCTTTCTTATTTAATGTTCTTTCTACTGAGTAGAAAAGAGATTTCATTTTTAGAAAGAGCACTGATTTTGAAACACTGTGATCATTGTTTGCTTGCTCTGATGCCCCAATTAGTGAAAAATGTGGGGGGGGAGTATCTCTTATCCTAAGTCTCATTCATGCCCACTGTTTTGTTAATTGATAAACTAAATAGAAATACATAGTTATCTCTCCTTTTAGTTCTAATTATAACTTGATTAGAAATTTGTCACTTTTTAGCATTTCATGATCAGAAAATTAGTTAGGAATTCAGAAGGAGATTTTGGTATAGGAATCCTGTAAGTCCCTCTGTAAATAAACGGTGTGAGTAATTATCAACATTATTCCCTGGTTGATCTTACTACTAAATACTTATCTTGCATTATTGAAATTCATAGCATGCAATATATTGATAAGTGGCTTTATGGAGTAGACTCAAGGGAACATAAAGTCAGCAAAAATTACTATAGTGATATGGCAATATTAACCTTATGCTTTACTAACTACCTATAAGAGACTGAAGCTCTTTTCCAAAATTTTATCTCAGTGTGAACACTTACTCTAATGTTTGATATTTTTATTTTACCAAAATAATCCATAACATTAATTGAAATTTTAAAATTTAAATACCCATACTTTTATAGTCTGTAGATATTACTAAGAAACAAGCAGATAAAAACATCAATTTTTAAATTGACATTAATGATTTCCCTGAATTATTTTCTTCATTCCTCCTCCTACTTACCTTTCTTTCATTCCTCCCTTTTTTCTTCCTTCTTTCCTTTCCTTCTCCTTGTTCTTCCTTTACTAAAGATGTGATCCTTAAAAAAAGAAAAATACAAAAAACCCCCAAAAAACACACAGCAAGGAAAACGTGTGAAGCAGGACATTTGTTCCTTTTACCCCTCTCCCTGTTTCCTGTCATGCTCAGGTAGTCTCCTCCCCACTTTGTCCCATCACAACCGGGTCCTGCTGCGAGATGCCAACTGGGCTCATGCTGTCCAGACCGTCCTCAGGCAATGCATCAGTATGGCTGTGTTCTAAGAAAACAGTTAACGCTCTCACATTGTCCTCCTCAAAACATATTTACACCACTTTTTATTTCCTAGTGGGTCTGCTCAATGTCTGATTAGAGGAAACAATTCACAAAGTGGTCATGGTACATAACTTATTATAAAAAATGTACTTCTGGTTAGAAAAGTTTATGATTCCACAAAAGGGTTTGCAACAGTTAGATAGAATATGAAAGACACTAAGTACAAGCTCAGGCTGGTGTCAGTAGCTTTATGTGGCCATTACATAGCAGGATGCAATCCTCAGTTTGTAGGTCCAAAAACTGATGTTATTAGTTTATCCAGCGAGGAGTAACTTCAGTCACATGACTTATAGGGTCACAATTTACAAGACATTGATGTATAAAGGAGAAAACTGAATAAACTTTTATATATATTATATGCACATAATAAAATTATTATTGTATATTATCCTCATTAGAATTTACGTTACATAAAAACTGTCTGTTTATTGATCATTGTATTCTTACTACCTAGACCAATACATGCCACGTATATTAGGTATCCAGTGAATATCTGGTATAAGGATAAGTTTATAAAATAAAAATCTCATTATTAATTGATAAACTAAATAAAATACATAAGACAACATCTTCCTTACTCACCTGTGTCATCCTCCAGTTTAAATTCTATGATGGTAGGGATTATAATATTACACTCATTAATTATTAATGAGAAAATTTTAGAGAACTTATTTTGGGACAGCCATCTTAATATTAGCCTAAATATTCTTTATTGTTTGTTTTCCTGAGAAACATAGCTAACACTAAAGCATTATCAGAGGCAATAATAAAAAAGCATAACTAAAATCCATTTTCACTATAAATGAAACTTGTCTAATGTTAAATTTCAATGTCATAGTAAAAAGGTTACCATAATTTATTATATGAAACTAAGAGCTTAAGTTTTACTAATGGTGCAATTTCCTTGATAATTTATTCTTTATTAAATAGCACATAATTGTTTGAATAAAAATTGATGTCTTCTCAAAAATGAAAAGACATTGTGAAGGGGCACATTCAACTCCAACTAAAAATTTTAGTTGAATTATAAATATATTTGAGAATAACACTAAGACAATCTATGCTGGTGATTTTTTTCCTCACTTTTTTGAAATTGTAAAATATGTGTAGTGGGTGATCAATTAGAACATTACCAACACTTACTAATCATGACATAAATCATTACGGAGTGATTATTTTAACATGAAGAAACAAAAATGGAAATATATCAAAATAGTTCATTAGTTATGATAATTTAAAAATATTGTCTTGTGATTTAATGTTTTATAAATACAAAGTAGAAAACATATGAAAATAGCGAATGCTTAACATCTATGTAATGCCACCAACTTCCTTTCTAGAAAACATTGCTTAATAGTTATGTGATAAATTCTGGGAAGAGAATGTTCATTGTCAAGTGCACCATTTTTAGTCTGTGCTTGAGTACTATTTAAACTTCTATATTCTTTCATTTTTTTATTTATTATGTAGGTAATTATTGAGCACATGCGATGTATATAATCACAGATTACAATAAGCACTGAAGAAAAAAATCAAGATTGAAATGAGAGATTGTTACAGGAAAAGTTAATCCAAATTTGACACACAGAAGCGGTTTCTTTGGAAAAGTCATATTTGCATTAAGATCTGAAGGATATGGAATGATCATACAAAAATAATGTGGGAAAAGAGCATTCTGTACATAGAAAAAATGGGCAAAAGATGACACTCTATTGATCTATAGACACGAGCTCAGATGGATATGATTTTCTTCAAATTGAAATTTAAAAATATGAACCAAAGTTTCTAACATGTTGTATAAAAAGTGCTCACCAATGGCTGGCTGATTCTGGAAGAAGGTAATCTATGACTGACAAATAATTAAAAAAATACGTTTTACAACTGTAAAGCATTCTAAAATTTTCTATCTTTCCAAGTAATGCATAGATCTCACATGCTCTATTTTGAGTTTCAATTAGATTTACAGAAAAAAAAATTTCAGGTTGAAAGGTTAAAGAGCTTCTCCTTTCACTAGTGTTGCCTACTTCGTTTTCCTCTCTATACCTACATACACATAAAGCCACATGTTATGTATCAGTAGTTCTATAATCAGCTACAAACTAATATATGCTTTGGTTTAATGCTTTCTCTATAGCTCTCTTTCTGCTCTGAGTAGGGTTTTGTATTTTGGGGTGGTTTTTTTTTTTTTTTTTTTTTTGGTCTACATGTTTCAGTAGGCGCTAATAGAACACAGTAACTTGGTTTTTCATTTAAAAAGTGCATATTCCGATTCTAACTGACCACCCACAATCTAATCTGACTCATTAGTGTTTTTGCCCTTAATTTCCCAGGGGGATCAGTATTCTCTTTGTGTATGCTCTGCCTGGCTTTCCAGTCACATCAGGCATGGACCTGTGTGGACCTAAGGGACTAGTTTCATTTAACTTTTCCATTATTGTCAAGAAGTGGTGATTTTCCAAATGGTCTCTAACAGTCTGAAAGAGCTAGCTTAACTTTTCTAAGTACCTAACTTTGTGGAAGAATTCATGTAAAACCGATTCTGTATATCTAGCTGTGATTAGTGCATTAGGAAATCTCTGATCCTAAAAGTTTGAAGTCTAAAGTATCTCCCTCAGTTAAAAATTAGTACTCATAATACAAAAACATCATATTTTTAAGATATAATTTTAAGCATTTACATTCTTCTTCTTACATAAAATTTTATAAGCATAAAATAATTATTTTTATTTCATATCAATTTAGTATTATCCTAAATTTAGTTTATGTAAACTTAATGTAATGGACATACATACATTTTTCAGTCCAAAAAGTAGAACCTTCCATCTAGGTAAAATGGAACAATACAGACAGAATACTAATAAATTAGCAATTTAAGTGTCGATGCTTTTGGTCCATACAATTATATACCTTGGTTCAAAATATCTAGATGATACTTCATTTGTCTGCTTTTTCTTTTCCTATGTAAATTATAATAGGCCATTTTAGCCCTAAAATATAAGCTTTAAAGCTTTTAAGGTGATATGACTTGGTAGCCCAGTATAACACTCTTAGATGCCAAAGGAGCACTCTCTTTCAGTTTGTGGTAAGAACAGCCCTGACAGCATAGGGTGGCTAAAGCAATTGTGAGGAAGTTTTATGTTCTTACTGTCATAACAAAAGACTCTGACCTCCTTAAGTCTTTGACATGCTAGACAACTTCATATTAGCAAATTCGATGTCATGGAAAACCTTTTACCCATAGTCAATAAAGTGAATTAAGAATGGATGTCATTTTTTATGAGAAAATCATTGTAGAGAGTCTGATTGGCTTTGGTTTTGGAGGAAACACAAAATAAACTGATTGTCAGTCTTTTCATGACAGGATAAATATCAACCATGAATTTGAGAATTGAGTTTGATTTCGTTTCCCATATTTAACTCTGATATTAAGCCTACTGCCAATATAGGCTTTAGTCAACTTATGACAAAACCACCCAAATCCAACAATATTGTGAGTTCAGAATAAAAACAAAGAAAATATCCAAAACCTGAAAACTCATGTGTGGGTTGTAAAGATAAGGGGAAAGGATACATTTATGTCAAAAGAACAACTTTAAGAGTCCTTAAACCAACTGCACTAAAAACTCTCAGCTCTCAGGGAGTCAATAGGGGAAGGAAACATGGTTAAGCATCAATGACATAAGGAAAATGACTCATTAGATCATTGCATTGTCTATTGAACAGTATTTTTATTAGCACTATAAGGTGATACCAAATGTATTAGCTTTCTTTTAATTCATCTTACACTCTTCCCATAATCATCACATCATCAAAATTAAAGAATTCCTGTAATCTTGAAAATAATGTTCTAGCTTAAGTATTAACAATTTGAGAAAAACAGATATCTCAAAGTATCTTAATCCCACATGACCTTGTAGTAAACAATAAATGGAGATTTAAAGAGTCTGCATAACTGACTCAGTGTTTTATATTGGATAAATACTGGACTGAGATATTAAAATAGGCCTTTTGACTACAGGAATAATGTTTTATGAAATATTGTTACCAAGAAACATTTGTAGTTGTCAAACTTCAGCTACTAAAACCTTTGGGATCTGGGCCGGCCAAGTGGCGCGATGGTTAAGAACTCGCTTGGGATGCCAGAGGGCCCCGGTTCGGATCCCACATATGAGGGCCAGTGACACTGCCCTCCACAGCTGAGATGCTGAACAACAGCTCAACCTGGAGCTGGGCTGCCGTGAGTCGCCGGCGACGGCGTGGGCTGCAGTCCCTGTGGCAGTGGATTGCCATGGGCTACCATGTGTGGCCAGCAGCCAGCGTGAGCGGCCAGCAGCCGCAGTGAGCGGCCGTCCAGAAGCCGGCGACTGATCTGCCTCGCCAGAGAAGAGCGCAATGATGGTGCCAACTTGGGCCAGTGAAGCAACATCCTCCACAACTAGATTGAAGAACAAAACGACAGCAACTTGTCTGTTCCCCTTCCCCCAACTCCCCAGCACTGTTCCCCTTCCCCCAACTCCCCAGCACTGTTCCCATCCCCCCAATTCCCCCCCCAAAAAAAAACAAAACAAAACAAAAACCTTTGGGATCTTAACCCGTAGTAAGATATCAAGGTATTGCTCATTATACATTTTGGATATTATTGTTATTCAAAATTTCACTGTTCTCATAGTTCCTACAGATTACACCTAGTCTTGAATAATTATAGTCTATATAGTTCCATGATTATTCATTATTTGTTTAATTTACATGCTGGTTAATTAGCTGCTTTAAATGTCTTTCATGGAAAGTTGTTGAATACAGAATAAGTCATACTGGTTTTCCTCCTTTGTTTTGAGAAAGTTGGTTAAAGACTTTCTCTAGTTACAAGGCACAGACCATTCATTTATTTGCTGATTCCCTCAATTTTCCATTCCAGATAATTTGTTAAGCATCAGTAACATACTGGATTCTGTAATACATAATGTATTAGGAAGGTAGTGGTAAACGATAAGATATTCTGCTTTCCTGAGCTCTTAGAGTAGTGGAAGTAGTGAACATAAAAATAAAAGTGCATGCAACATAAAATTACAAATGCAATAAATGTTGTGAAGAAAAGAGAATGAATGCAGAAAGTGAATGTCCTAAATTACTGGTTGTGTAGTAAAGGTAAAGTTTCTAGGTAGAGGGATGGGATTGGAAAGCATAGAAGTCACAGGTAACAGTATATTTGAAAGCTCTGAGACAAGTAAGTATGAAGTATATTAGGTAAGAAAATAAGGCCAGTACGATTAGAGAACAAAATGCCAGTTGAAGAGTGGGCTAATTTATGCTAAAGAGTTAAGTAGAACTCAGATAACTGGGCAAATTTAGGCTATCTTAGTCTTTATTCTACAAGGATAGTGTTTTTTGCTGGGGAGTGGTATGATCAGACTGTGTATGTAAGCAACACTTCTGGTTGTGGTGGAGAAAAAATTGAGGTGATGTTACTGTGGGAAACAAGTTAAGATGTTACAACAGCAGTGCCTGTGAGGGATGATGGTGGTTGGACCTCAAACCTAAAATACAACATCAGCCCTTGCTTGAGAGTTGTGGACCTTCCTGTCTGTTCTACAAACTTGTGATTTACCAGCCTTATAATCATGTGAGCTAATCCTTAAAATACCTCTCTCTCTCTCTCTCTCTCTCTCTCTCTCTCTCTCTCTCTCTCTCTCTCTCTTTCCCTCTCCTTCTCCCTCTCACTCTCCCACTGCTCCTTCGGTAATATGAAATCATCAAATGCAGACAACTATTTGGGGAATTTGGCTCTAAAGGTGAAGGAGAAGATAGACGCTGAACAATAGGAGAAGACCTGAAAATTAAACTCAAAGCTAATGAAACACTGTAGCCAAAAGAATGAACACACACAGAACAGAAAGAATAACTGACAAATTTCTTGATGCAATAAGGTTGGATGTGTTCAAGAATGAAAGGATCATTAAATCTAGAGCACAGCAGGAGTTACTGTCCTTAAGTGGGGATTGTGAAAACTGAGATCCGGCTATTCTGGTGTCTGGGTATAGTAATTCGGATCTGTATGTATATGGTCTTGTGGTTTCAATTTCCCATATAAAGTAGTTTTTGAAAGTGTTTAATGAGAGTGAACCCATGTGATATGAAGAAGATGCCGTTGTATATCTGAGAAAAATAGAAAACAATTTGAAATAGAAATTAGGTGGGATTTCAAGCATGGACATGGCTATGTAAGTCAGTGTCTTCCTTTTCCTTATGAAAATCCTTGGAAACAAAAACTACAACAATCAACATAAAGAGAAAAAAAAAACCTTACAAACTCTATTTTATATGAAACTAGGAAACAGATGTAATCCACTGATTCCAAATTATGTGTAGATGCTACCAAAATATCTAAAATCGGGTACAGGCTATAGGAGAGAACAGGGTGAAGAATGTGGATGATGACAATAAGGACCAAGAAAATTTTATTTCAGAGAATTCCAGAAAAAATACATTTTGTCAGTGTTTATTTCCTGATTTAAATAAGAAATGTGAGAACTGGAGACAAAGGCAGACAAAGCTCTCCTGCAAGTGATTTGGCTCAGGATTTGGAGCTGCACAATGAACCACAAAGAATAAAATCTGGGAGCATTTTCTCAATCCATTGAGATTTTGCTTCTTGGCAATTGTCATCAGTTTGGCTCAAATAAATTCTTATAAGCTTTTTTTTTTTTAAAAAAAGAATAAAACCTGCCTCTATGGTAGCAGAGGCAGAGTGAGACCTTGATGTATAGAAACTTTCCTGTCTAGTAGCAAACCTGGACCGCTTCCTATATGCAGGAAACTAATAAAAATAGCTAGACCAGTTATATTTAACATGTCTAGTGATGAATAATATAATAAAGGAAATTACATACTATAATTTCAAAAGCAACATAACCAAAACAAGAAATAAAGAGCATAGCAACCTACCAACAGACAGAATGACCAGAAAAAAAATATTACCACAGAGAAAATAGCAATTTGGTTATATATTTTCCCATGAATAAATAAAAAACAGCAACAACAACAACAACAAAAACTTAGTAAACAAATAATGTTGCTGAAAGAAGGTCACAATACAAAAATAAACAAACTTTCCTGGACTAGAGGATAAAAAGATGGAGTAGAAAATATGGGAATACAGGCAGAATGCAGGAAGGAAGCAGGAAAAATTAACCACAGTATCACAGAAATGAAGACAAATTTGAAAGACGCACAAACAAAAGGCCCTATAGATAACACAGTAAGAGACATGAAGAATGAAAAAGAGAAAAAAAGCACAAGGCAATGGAAATAAAACAAGTGTTCAGTGAGTATAAGAGAATACATAATAGATTTAGAAGACAGGCAAAAGATATAAAATATGTATAACATGCTTTGAAAGACATAAACCAAAATAATGAAAGTAAATATAATTTAAAATATAATAATAAATCTATACAATTAGAAAGAATTAAAATCTACATAGTGAAAGGGAACACCATTTTGCTGAAAAAAATAACGTCTTTTTGAGAGGGGAAAGCAATTCAGTTGGGACTAAGATTTTTTTCACAATATTCGATGACAGAAGAATGTGGAATAGCACCTAGAAAATATAGCCTCAAGGAAGAAAATGTCACCAGGGATTTTATATTCAGCCCAAACTTCTAAATGTTTCAAAAAAAGAAAACAAAGAATCTCTAAATATGACAAAACATTCTGTTTATGAGACATGGAGAAACAGGCACTCATACTGATTGTAAAATTATTAACTGGTACAAACTTTATAAAGAGTTGATTGCTAACAAGAACAAATTAAAAACAATTATACATTTTGACAAAGCAATCTCATTTCTAGAAATGTATCTTTATGATATACTTACCCATATGAAAAATGACATATTTTCAACTTTATTTAGCTCATTGCTTATAATACATTAAAATTGGAAGTAACCTAAATACATAAATTATATATAGTCACATAGTGATATAAGCATATGAGGAATTTTTTTATGAGCTTGTATTGAAACATCTCAAAATACATTGTTGAATGCAGAAGTACAGAACAGTGTAGATAATCATATATTTTTAAAATGATGGAAAAGTAAGATTTTTTTTGTTTCTGCTTATACATATACTAAAAACTTTTAAAAAATATTAGAAACCACTAACAGCAGTTATTTTGAGTACAAGGTATGAAATTTGGGAAAAACTAGGAGAAAGACTTTCACTGTGCTTTTATTAGTACATTATGTTCTTTTGAATCACCAGGATGCAATACATATTCAAAAAAGAACAAGAATAAATTTAATTTAAAATAATAAAGAATACATATAATAGGTGTACTACCTGAACAAATATTCCTAGGCTTACCAACTAATTTCTTCTTAAGAAGCTTTTTATGAATTTGGTTTTGAAAAATGCCATAGTCACAGCATAATTTTTAATAATATTGGGTATATTATGAGAAATAAAGAACCCCAAACTGCTCTATAATCCTACCCAGCTATGTGGCTCTGACATATGACTAAGTATTGTCACTAACTCTACTTCAACTAAAATTGGACTATGTGACAATCCTATTAAAATTATTAAAACAAAGCAAAACAAAATAAACACCAGCAACAAAACATTGCCACTATCAGTAGTCATCATTTAAGATTTAAATTTTTTAAGGACCTGTTGAAGTCATTGATGTTTATGTGGCAGTGCTGTCCCATCTCTGTCATCATTGCAACATTGGTGACATCTTAGATGATTTATGTCATCTAAAAACTACTAAACCTATTTTAGGATAGGGTTGTTGGACACATACAAAAATTATACAAAGCTTCTCACTGAGGAAAATATTTCTTTATGTTAACCATATACGAAAATGACTGCAGAATGCACTCAAAAGGCCCCAAAATAAAGAAAAAAATAATATTGAACCATCATTTTTCAGATATACATAGCTGCTCTCACTCCTCAAATAATACATATTTTAACTAACAAAATGGTACTGTTCTGTGAGCCTATTTCTGTATTACTGGAAGACAGCACAGGTATAAAAATTGCTTCTTCAGTAATTTTTATGGACAGAAAAAATTGTTTTATTTCATTTTATTGACCAGGAAACATAATTAAAATATTATCTCCAGATAGCTCTAAAAGTGAAATTTCTAGTGATTCTGTTTTCATCCAGCCATTCTAACCTGAAGTACAGTATTTAACTTTTGGATAATTCAATAACACACTCAGCTAGATCTTAGTTTTTACTTCCAAATAGGAAATTAAAGTATAGGAAAAATCTAATGAAAATTCAAATTAATATTACTAAATTGGGTACATGATCATTATATATCTTAAAATGATAATAACCTTGCCTGCTTAACAAAACCTTTTATTTATTTTAATAGTTATAGTATTTGTTCATAAACAGGCCTATTTCAAAATCCATTTTGTGTTTGCTTTTAAAAATACGATTTTTAAAAATTCTGTTTGCCTTTCGCCTATAGTACAGTTACCTGGTATTTGAAAGTGTTCTTTTGGAAGGCAGCTATGCTCACAACTACACCACCAACGCTGTACTGAAAGTGTTCTTTTGAAAAACTTCTGTAAAGTCAAATCATGAGTTTTGTTTTTTCTGGTTTTGATCTTAACACAAGTCTTTTAATTACAATCTATAGTGATTCCACATTCAAATATATGATAATTATCTGGGGTGAACATATGTGTAATGTAAGTTGTTGTCAGATAGAACCCCAAATTGCAATATATGGTATAAGCCAAAGTAAATTATCCTTTCCAAATTAATGTTTCTTCAGTTTGCATTGACAATATAAAAATGACAGTAACCATTTCAACCAAAGAAAGCTGCAAATCATTTTATTGAATATGTGATGTTAAATGAAGACTGAAAAAAATAGATGAATGAATTTGCAATTTTTTATGTGTCTGCTCAATACCCTGCTTTTAAATTAACAATATAATTATCCTGTTTATAAATCTGTTTCTATGATATATATGTTTCCAATATATTCAATATCTAATTATAGTGCTTGTTAATAAAAGTGTATTTTATATGTTAAAATATATCTCATTTTTCAAAATAGTAATTGTAGAAACTGTAGCAAACAGTACCTATTTCATTTGAATTGATGAATCTTAATATTCTCCTAAAAGAGAAAAAAAAGTACAGTGTATTAGAACATAGCCATACATATATGGATCATTAAAATAAATATGTAACTTGCATACACAATTGTAATGTGAACATTTTAGCAGTCAGATCAAATATTTTCTACTCATTTGTACCACCCAAAAATCCCTTCGCCATGCTTACTAGAGAAATAGAAAATGCATATAGGTATAACCTTTTCAGAAATGGAATACTGAATTTTCAATGAATACAATTTATAAAGTGATTTTTACTTTCTTTCCTCTTTTAAAATCCCTTTAAGTTTTTACTGCTATTGGAAAAGAACACAAGTAAAACTCATCAGAATAGTGAATGACAAAATATCTCATAACATTGCTTCCAGTAGAAAATCACATAAAACAACAAAAAAGCCTATTTACTCTGAAAGCTCTCTATGAAATGGTGGTAATCACTTTCTCTTGTTTTACATTTTATAACTTTGAAATTCTATGGTCATGGTTGATAAAAAAAGTAATATAAATAAATAAATAAATAAATAAATAAATAAATAAATAAATAAATAAAACAATCTTAGCTCTAGGGCAGTGTAATTACAGGGCACACAATTGTCCAACAGGATTCTCTAGGAAGTTTTCAATGACAAGTGACTCCCACAGGGGACATTTGGCCATTTTCATTTCTTTTTTATTTTTTTATTGTTACTGCTTCACATGGGACAGATGAACAAAGACTCTGTCCTTGATCAAAGCTTAGTCAGGCTTCCCTGACCCTTTTTCTCAGCTGGGCTTGTACTTTCGTTTCCCTGGTCCTTGGCCTGCTGGGCCCAATTTTAGCAAAGAATCCTGCTAAATCCATTTACAGAGAACCCCACACTTGCAGTACTTGATGTTTGATCAAATCCCTCATCCCCGCCCTTGGTATCTAAATCCTTAGCCTGCCCTTACTAAGAGTCTCCTTAAGTCAGTTTAGCAAGAGCCCCCTTACCCTTGGTATCTAATCTGTTCTTTTAGGAATTTTTTTTATTTATTGAGCTCCCTCACATTGCCCCATGGCTATAAATCTCCAGCTATCTTTGCTGTATTAGGAACTGAGTTCAATTTCTCTCCCGCTGGCAATAGTCTTGACCTTTGCTGTAATATTCTTGAATAAAGGATTCCTTGCTGTTTTTAACAAGTGTCCAGTGCAAATTTCTGTTTTGTTTTGTTTTTAAAGCAAGTATAAAGATAATTTCTCTTTAACTGAATACTCTTGGCATCTAGTGAGTAGAGGCCAGGAATGCTGCTAAACATCCTACAATGCACAAGACAGCTCTCAAACAAATAATTATTCAACCCCAAATGTCAGTAGTGTTGTAGTTGGAAGGCCTATTCTAGAATGCTACCAGAATAGATGACATACATGTCACTACAGTGTTCTTCTACCCTTATCTGCAGTAAAAAAAAACTAAGCCGATTCGAACGTGGATAGCACTTTTTTTTTTTTTAAGGCTGGCTTATACTCAGTGGTGGAATTTGGGAAATTCGTGGGATGGAATGCTGCTGAACCTAGTAATCGTAGCATAACAGTTGTGCTTCGGGAAACAACAGATATGCATCTCAATAAGCCAAGAGATGTTTGAAATCTGACTGTTGGGATCCTGTGCTGGCTGGCAGAAAGATTACTAAGAACATCAGAGCCCCTACAGCTCTGGACAGAAGTTCTGTATGGTCAGTCTTCAAAGATTGACGATATTCGGCAGCAGAAGCAGTAACAATGGTCTGATCAGACCAAGTTCTCCCTAGGTCGAGCATTAATATAACCATTTTAGTGCTGAAGAACCCCCTAGAATGTTAATGCAGTTCAAGCAAGGACTTCAAGGGAGAGTTAACTCTTGAACTTCCTTCTCACAAGTATGAACTCGTGTAAATAACTGGAAAATTAATCTAAGAAAATTAACAAGAAGTGAACAACTAAATATAATATTACATTGGGTGTCAATAATTAAATTGCATGATCTATGAATTAATGGTACAATAACACAGAAAGAGAAAGATTAGTAGTCACGGTAGGCTTATGAGAAAAGAATAGAAGATGTGGAAATACATAATATCTAAACACTCTGACTTAGCTGAATTCAAGAATATCGAAAGTCCTTTAAAAAGAGCAGCTATCACTGTTATTAATTTTTTTTTGAAAGATGATAAAATGCAAGTTAGTGAGAAGATAAGGGAAAGGAGAGACCACATTAGGAAGGCTGAATTGAGGAAAACAGAGTAAAGATAAACAGGATATATATCAAGCTCAACAAATGGGATCTAAGTTTTTGTTGGGAATTATGGGAAATATGAAACTGTCAGACTTGGGAAGATAATGGACATCATTGAATATCAAATGCCTCAATTCTCACCATTTTAATGTCCACTTTATGCTTCAGTCAAGTTGAAATATTATGAGTCCCAACATACATGGTGGTTCTAGTTTCCTTCTCTCTCTCTCTCTCTCTCTCTCTCTCTCTCTCTCTCTCTCTCTCTCTCTTTAAGACTTTATTTATTTATATGTTTAGAGCAGTTTAAATTTCC
>NW_017731705.1:1808490-1814965 GCF_001890085.2 Hipposideros armiger
CATTTTTAGCATTTCTTGGCAATCCATTCTCATTGCTATTTAATGAAGACTTTGTTTAATGTTGAATACTAATTTAGACTGTCATACATAAATTTTAGAAAATTATGTGGATGTTTAAAATCTTCATTTTTTAGTATTCATTTCTGAAAAAGAATTTCTTCTAAAGTAAAAAAGAATTTCTTCTACTTATATGTATACAATACATGTAGATTTTTCTCTTATGAGCTAAAGCCTACTTTAGATTGTATTAATTACTGGGAAAAAATCAGATATGTGTGTTATTCAAAATATACTAAAAATATCATACTTTGTCAAATACTATGCAAAAGCTGCATAACCTTTTTGGTTTTCTGTGAGTAGAACAAACATCTGAGTTATGTATAGCATTTTATGAGAGCAAATTATAATCAATCTAATCCTATTAACACTGGGTAAACAAATTAGACCTAAAATTGCTAAAATTTATCATGGGTTACAATAAATGTTCATGCACTATTTGCTTGGCTCTCCTTAAACATGTGTTGCTAAACTCATTTTAGGCTTGCACATAAGGATTAGCCTTTCCAATCACATTGAAGACCAGATTGCTTAACTAGAGCACACAGTGTCATACTACAGATAACCCATGCCCTTGATTAATGCTCTTATAATCAATTGCTGTCTGGAAGTGACTCCTTCCCATCACACTCTTCACAAAAAGAGCAGATGGTATTTAAAAGGTTATGGCAGGAGGGCATTACAGAGGTCAAATGGAACATCGATCAAGTAGGCAGGAAAACTGCCATTTTTCTCTTCCTTTCTTCTTACCCTAAGAATCCATAAGGGAGTGTGGGGCATGAATTACAGTGTGATCTATAGTTCAAGCACTAAGGTATTTTCTTGTTTCAAATTTCTGTGTTGTTTTGGGTAATGAACCTGGAAATTGGATTCCTTGTGTGCCAATAAAAAAAATTGCATCAATATGAATATCTCAAACATACTTCTTAGACTCAAGAAGATTTTTTTCAAAAATTTTATTGCAGCTGGAGGATTCCAACTTAATAAAAACTTTAACATATAGTGACTCTTGCATCAATTTTTACAGAGGTAATAGCTTTATTTATAGAAAAGCAAACCAAACTTTCATTTTTATATGAAATTAAACAGTACTGTGTATGTAGTTTTTTCTCTCTTTTCCTGTCCTGTATTACACTAGTAACAATCTATCATATATTTCAAAGTGATCAATTCTACTTTTAATTGGCATACTTAGTTCTAATGAGGTAGAATCATGATAAGGTAGCTCCATTCACATGTGCAGAATACAAGAATACAAAGATTGAAATTAAGTAAGAAAATGTCATTAGAAGGCAGTTTAAAAACTGAAATGTGTTATTTTCAAAAATTAGTGCCTTCAAATACATAGATTCAGATTCCCTGATTATAAACAGGTCACCTCTACACAATACAATGATAATAAAGATACTTCATAAATAAAGAGAATATGCACCCTTGAATTTATGGAGAAAATGAATGGGCTTTGATAGAATGTTTATGATATGAGAGACTTGTGTGGCTTTCTATTGTTCAAGATGCTATGGCATGTATCAATAATCTCATTTGCTAAGTGCCTACCCTGTACATAGGTGTTAACCATTTGGGGACACAAATATTTTATTTTTGTTGTCAAGTAGTTTAAATGTACTTGGGGCAAAACAACCTGCATACAAAATATAAAATTATATTATTTGACAGTTTTCTCAAAAATTTGTATAAGAGAATAATTGGCTAAATGTGAAATGGGTGGTCCTCATCATGACATCTAGTGTCATGATGTCACTAGAAAAAGAGATATCTATGGACTGGACTGGCCAAGAAGAGCTTCAGATTGCCAAAGAAAGGGCTTTAAGAATGAACAGCGTTTAGAAAGTCATTGGGATCCAGGAAGGCATCACGGAGAGAAGGTACAGGGGAAGTGAAGATACAGAAATGGAATGTCCTTATCTTATTTAGGTCAGTAGAGCTGTCATGAAAATTTCACACAGCAGACATGTTTGAAAATCTATTGAGGCCAGACTGTAAAAGCGCTTAAATACTGAGCATCAATGGTTAAACTTTATGATACATGCAAATATTTTTGATGGAGCTTTATTTCATATAACTGTATGCTATGTCTTTCCAGTGGCATGTAAAGTCTTTCCAGTTTTCTAATTTTATCTCTTACAAACATATATGGCTTTCAGCGATATCTTAGCTACTAGTATCAACTAATCTGAAACTAATAAAAATTAAGTTTGCTAGATGTTACCCTGATGGAACTTTAATCTTGCAAATGCCAAAGGATTGGAGAACATTCACTTTATTGTGGTGACATGCATTACACTAGGAGACCAGAGGAATCAGGAAGTTTTCATTGACAGACAGATACTTTGAAGGGTTTATTGAGTGACTACATCAGGCCTTGGGAACAGCAGACCTGATTCAATATAAACCCTGTTCCTCAGGAAGTTTCCAATCTAGTGGCTAAGGCATGCTGCTATATAGAGCATGGTAAGTGGAATAGATCCCATAAGAAGGACAGATGACAGTGGCCCAGGAGACTTCCTGGAAAAAAAATGTGAGCTGAGGTTGGATTAGAACATGAACTTCTGCAGCATATGAGTGAGAAAAATACTAAAATGGATGGGGGGAGTGAGGGGTATTCACATCACAAATATTCTAGATATTCTGATACCAGGGGTCAGGACAAGGGCACTCCTTCCAATCTATTGAGAATCCCTGAATTTAGCCTGCAAAAAAAATGAAATAATGAGAAGAAGCCTATTATAGAACTATCTATGCAAAATAGGAGAATGTAAACAAGAAAATCAGCTAAAATGTGCCTTACCTCTAGAGATAAAGGTTATATTCTTTCCTGTGTGATCCCTTCAGACATTAATAATATTCTGGCTTTCTCCATATGAATAATGGGAAAAGGCAGAAAAAATACCAGTAAATTACCAACATGATTAAAGTACAAAAATGTTTAACCTACACAACAGAAAAAACTGAGGCTGCCGCCTGGCTCACGTTAACCTCCCCAGAGCCATGTCTGAGCCAACACAGTTACCCTTAGGAAGCTGTTCCTCTCTCTCTCTTACCCTCACTCTGTCAGGGAATATAAATAGGTGTATTTACATGTGTGCATTTACATAAGTGCACGTATGCCTGAGTCTGGATCAACTGACCTCTTGTACTTTCCCCAAAGAGAAGCTGGGGCATAGAGACCTCTTCATTTCTCAATAGGCAGTGCTTTGTAGTAGAAGCCCAAAATGGGGGACTGCCCGTTCTGAGGTTCTATCATTGCTTCCTAAAATAATGGTAATAGCTTTGAAGTTAATTATAATAGTATTAACAGTATCCTATCTTAGGGTTTGAAATACTAATGCCTTATTTTTCTTCTATGTATGAATTTAGTCAGACATTGGACAAATATCCATTCAGCAACTGCTGTGGGCATGAGGTATACACGTAGTTGCACAAGGAATACATAAAATGAGGTTCCTCTCGTGCATGCCTTAAAAGTCATTTTTTGCTAAAATATTTTTATGAATAATGGTTACTCCCTATTCTTGCTGTGATAGCATTTTAGGCTTTGTTGATATTCTTTGTGATTTATAAGTGCATTATTAAAAGGAACATTTCCACAAACATGTAGTCCTTATGGAATTATTTTGTGCCATTTTGCACAAATGAGTGTACTTATGCATTACTGGAGGAAAATTATGAATCCCTATGTCAATAGGTAACATCAGCTCTGAAAAAAAAAAAAACCAAGCCTGTGCACATTGCAGGTAACTATATTTGATTCTTTCACTTTATTAAAGTAATTGACACTATTAATTCTCAAATGTTACAAAAATATCTCCATGGAGTCAAATGACCTCTGATCAAATTCTTGCAAGATACTTTTCCTGGCAGCTACCAGCCTATTGTTTTAAATTTTGTGTTAACACAAATCAGGAGTCTATACTAACTAAGGCAGAAAAAAGTAAAAGTGGTCCTTTGATTTTTTTTNTGGTATCATGCAGAGTATTTTAACTGCCCTTAAAATCCTGTATGCTCTGCCTATATGAGCATTCCCACCCCCCCAAACCTCTGGCAACCACTGATCTTGTTACTGTCTCCATAGTTTTGCCTTTTCCAGAATATTATATAGTTGGAATCATACAGTATGTAGCCTTTTCAGATTGGATTCTTTCACTTAGTAATATACATTTAAGTTTTCTTCACGGCTTTTTATGTGTTGATACCTCATGTGCTTTAGTGGTGAATACTATTTCATAGTCTGGATGTACCACAGTGTATGAGGATGTATCTATTCCCTCCTCTTTCAACATGGTGCTCTTCCTTTCTAGAACACCTCTTCCTAGCCCTTTGTCTTTACCAATTCCTTCTGGTCCAGTTATCAAGGCCCTTAGCCCTACACTGTCTTCTGCAAATCTAACCTGACTACCCCATGCTCTCACTTGAGTAAAACATCCTTTTTCTTTCTATAATGCCCTGAGCTCATTATGCTCATCACCCTGCTTTGTAATTGTTTGTTTAGTTATCTGTGAGGACTTTTCTCTTTCTCTAATCTCACAGTTTCTGGTACAATGCTTATACCCAGAGGAAGTCAATCAGCATTCCTGACTGGCTCTCTCTGCTTAAGAGCTTTAGGTAAAATAATTACCTTCAGTAATTACAAACACACCCACACAAAGCAAATGCTACAAGACAAGAAGGGAACCTTAAATTGTCAAGGCAAAGAATGAAGGCTAAGGAGAACTTTTCTCCAATATGTATTGTAGGTCTGAAAAGCTTGTTCAATTTTTTTTCTTGTTTTTTTTTTTCCTATTGTGAAGCATGGGATACTTTTTACAAATCATCAAATACCATTATTTGTTTAATGTAGGGTATTAAGGCAGCATTTTGGCATAAAGCACAGTCTTGCAACATATAAGCACTCTGGAACCTCTTTCTAGGTTAAAATCCTGGCTTTAGCACTTATTAAAAAGTCTCTTTATTTTCTTTGCCTGAGTTTTCTCTTCTAAAACAAAAGAACAAAAGAGCTGAGAGGTGAATAAAAGATAGTACCTCCTTCAAAAGTCTGCGTTAAACATTAAATGAATTATTAAGTGTAAAGTATTTGCAAATATGTGTGACAAGCATAAGTGTGCAGGGCTGGGTATTATTTTATTCTATAGTAATGCTTTTGATTACCAGTTTTTAAGATATATGAATTGTTTGTGATATTTAGTGTAATACTGGAAAAGAAGTAGTCATCTGCTGTGCTTTATGAGACCATATTAAAAAATAATAGCAAAAAACACAAGTACAAATAGATACAGACTCTACTCTTCTCTATACTTTTTATGAAACACATCTTTGCTCTTTGATTTCCATCTTTTTCTTGCTAGTGGAAGGTATTTAAAAATTAGAAAAGGAAGAGCGAGGTTGGGTATCATTTCCCTAACCCTACTCCTGCCAAGTTCAATGACATCCACAGCTCCTATCGGGGAGTTCTCGACTAGAGACACAGATACTTTCTCTGGGTTCTGACAATTTATTTTCTCTTTCACCCAGTCAGTTCTACTATTAGCTTTTTTTTGCTGCTGTAACAAATGACCACAAACTTACTGACTTCAGATGACAGAAATGTGTTATCTTACAATCCTGCAGATATATCACAAGTCTGATGGGGCTAAAATCAAGGTTATCAACAGGTCTGCATTCCTTTAGGAGGCTCTTCTGGGGAACCCATGTTCTTGTTTTGTTCAGCTTCTAGAGGCTCCTAGCCCCCTTCTTCCATTCCCAAAATAACAATGTTTCATTACTATGAACATTCTTCCCTAGTCTCGTCTCCCTCTGACCATCGCAAGCAAAGGTGCTTTACTGTTAAGGACCTGTATGATTAGATGGGGATCACCAGGGTAATACAAAGTCACTTCTATATTTTAAGGTCCTTTTGTGAGTCATATCTACAAAGTCCCGTTTGCTATGGAAGGGACTTTTGTTGTCTTTCTTGTTGCTGAGGGTTTAAATAATCATTCTTTCAAAAACCAACCTGTTCTATCATTTCTTTATGCCTCATCTGCTGAGATAACTTGCCTCCCCCTTTTCAGTGGTAATGTGATTTATTTTCCCTAGAACTTCTTCATATAAATAATAAACTCTTAGGCTCTGGGCAGGCGTGATAAGGCAGGAAGGAAATGGTTCAAGTATTTATATTTAAGTAATGTCTCTCAATTTTCCTCCCTCCTTCTCTCCCTCTACACCAGCGGTTCTCAACCTGTGGGTCGCGACCCCTTTGAGGGTGGACTGACCCTTTCACAGGGGTCGCCTAAGACCATCGGAAAACAAAAAGATATTTACATTACGATTTATAATAGTAGCAAAATTACAGTTATAGAGTAGCAACGAAAATAATTTTATGGTTGGTGGTCACCACAACATGAGGAACTGTATTAAGGGG
>NW_017731705.1:1820520-1822906 GCF_001890085.2 Hipposideros armiger
GAGGAAGAAAAACAGTTAAGCTCAGAAGTTGGTGGTCATCTTTCACAGCTGTCAGTAGAGGAAAAAGTTAGATTTTGCTCAGGAAGAATGGATGTTCATTATAGGCTTATTTATTTTTATGATTTTCTCAAAGTAGTACAGATATATGGTAATTAATCACATAGTATGAAGGACTTACATAGATAGCAGTAGTATGCAACCATAATCTTATTTGCCTCGTCTCACCTAGTTTTTATTTTTGTTACTATTGATATCTTAATTATATTAAATATACTTATACTTCTATTTCTAATTCATCTCCTGCAGATTATATACTTATGAAAAATGAGAACATAGCCTTTCTATGCAATCTTTCCTTTCTGCTGAGGTGTGTAACAAGAAACAGTGGTTAGTGATTGAATCTCTAATAAGGATATTATTTAAAATGCTGTGTACACATCACAAGTACATCTTTTTGATTATCACAGAAAGAAATCTTCTTGTCTTTGAATATCAGTAATGTTATCTTTAACTTGAAATCTGATGTTTGATTTTAGACCTTCTCAGTATAAACAGTTTTATTATTTTTCTCTATTTTCTTTGACCACTGAGAAATTTGGAGTTAAATTTCTCCTAAGTGGATAGTGGGTTATGGCATGATTATCTGTGTATTTGTTTTAGCATCTGTTTATGGTTTGCTTTTCCCACAGACTCTCAAATATTCATTTTGTCTTTTTGCATTATATACATTTTCTGTAACTACTACAAAAACTTTGTGAAACCAAGTAAGGCAGCTATGCATCAAAAAAATTAATTAAAAAATAATCAAACTTATAACAAATTACTCATTTTCTATAAAGTCAGTTCATTCAACCTCATAATGATGGTGTTGGTCTTTGAGATTTGGTGTCTTCCTTAGGATGGTGTGGCCAGGGGGACTAGGAAAAGCAAAGCGACTAATGTGAGATGCATTGTTCGAGCTGGAGGATTGCCGATAGGTGAAGTTGCAAAGGATCAAAGAATCAGTGCATAGCATAGACAAATATTAAGTAATATTATAGGATTTCTGTATTTTAATTTTTAGGCAGCCAGTAGGCACTATATTTTTCCTAGCTAATGGGAAAACAATGAATTTTAATAGCATGTGTCCAGTGCTACCTTTGAAGGTGGCATTCAAGAAGGTGCTAGAAGCAGAGATATTAGTTAGAAATTATTGCAACAATTTAGTCTAAAGGTAAAAATCTTAGAGATCTGACAATGAGAATAGTGAGGATTTATGAGAAATAAGTGGATATATATCCTCCCTTGGATTTAACCACTAGTTGAATGTAAGGTTTTAAAAGGGGGAGTTAGTAAAAAAAATATTATATATACAGAGGGTGCCCCAAAAATGTATACATATTTTAACAAAGGAAAATTTTATTAAAATTGTAATAATATACACCAATAAAAAAAGATGAATACAAGTCAAGTTTGACTTCTGCAATTACAAGAGGTGCTCAGTGTGGTTACCATCAGTGTCCAGACACTTCTGATTACGGCGAACTGCTGCTTGAGCAATGTTGACCAAAGTGTGCACTTGTATACATTTTTTTGGCACCGCCAGTACATATTTACTCTAAAGTTTTCATCTTCAGCTTTGACTTTAAATCAGAGGGACAATACAGGAAATTGAATATGAAAAAAAAAGAATATGAATGGGTGATACTTAAAATATTTTTTGGAGTATCTTGGCCCTTAGCCCATAGAAAGCCTTTTCTCTCTAAGGAGCCACAGAGCATGCTGGGAGATGGAAGCTTAAACTCTTTCTCCCTCTTGTTGTATATTCTGAATTCCTATCCATTAACTCCTCCAAAAGCAAGCAGCTGCTGAGGCTTTATGGTGAAAGAGAGAAGGGTATGATTAAGAACCCGGGCTCTGTGAAAAAATGACCTTGAGAATGGTTGGAGAATTCTTCACCCATTGGGCTAAACCAGTAGGATGAAGGAACCAGTGCTGGGGAGACTTAGGACAAGGATCAGAACATGGAAGACTTCAGGGGAAACTAGGATGTGAGGGGTTATTTTCCCTGGAAAGAGGCAATACCACTTTGTTTGAACTTATTGGGCCCCCCTTGTCCCCAAAACATAGAGAAAAAGAATAGGTGGATATAATTCTCTCTGTCCTTGATCTTTCTTCCTCCTAATACCCCAATAAGGAACTGACATCTTTCATTAAGATACATCAAAAATTCACAAAACAGATTGATGTAGTTGATAGACTTGCTATCCACCAAGCAGATAAAATAATAAAATGTGTTAACAGCGAACATGAGACAGAAAGAAAAGGTACAAGTGGAATATTTGGAATAGCTTTTAATGAAATCGAGCTGCTAGAGGAGACAGAAGAGAATTTGGAACAAAAAAAA
>NW_017731705.1:1824551-1825426 GCF_001890085.2 Hipposideros armiger
TTTTTTTTTTAGATCATTAGGAGCCCTTCACTGTTAAATGTGTTGTTACAACAGATGGAAGGCTAGCAAAATTCCTGTAATGTAAGTACATTACAAATGGTAATTTTACATCAGAGGGTACTGAAACATAGAAAGATTGGTTAACATATCACAAAAAAAGTTGCATTACTCATATACCTAGCATTCAAAAGCAGATGCTTTGATTTCTATTTTTGTTCATTTTAACCCACCATACTGACTTCCATATATATTTGGAAAACAAACAAAAAGGTGTAAGTTGAACAATAGAATAAGTGAAATTTTTTTCTTATGAACACAAGAGCCCTGAAGAAAATTGTCTTTTAGCCAAACAAACTTTTATCATTCTAAATAGCAACTGTATTGCATTAGAGCTTCTCTATGCCTGTGTGGGTTGACTCATGGAATTACCAGGAATAACAAAATTATATGTAGATTACTGTGCACTCCATAGGTGGGGAGGAGGAGTAACAGTGGTAGTTTTCTCTCATTATTTACTAAGAAAATTTATTTATTTATTTTTGCTTTGTACAATAGTATGAGATATGGTCATGTGTAACACTGAGAAAAAAACAAATAATTGTCTCATTCTAAGATCACAGACAAGGGTGAAGAACTGCTGGGGCCATTTATTACTGATTTGCTGTGTGTCACTGGGCCAAGCACCTAAATTCTCCATTGAAGTGTTTCCATAGGTCCCTATGTTGCTAAGGAGGGTGATTCAATGTAGATTTCCCTTTACTTACTTATTTTGCATTATTTTCATCTTTGCTTCTCCTTGTGGAGAAGAGCAGGTTCTAATGTTTTTAATCATTTTATTCTTCATGCTCCGCCTGAATCTCTCTCTGCAAGTTGCA
>NW_017731705.1:1826225-1840569 GCF_001890085.2 Hipposideros armiger
TCCCAAGCCAGTTCTTAACCATTGCGCCACTCGGCCGGCCCAAGGTTAATTTTTAAAATGTTGGTTTATCGCCCAAGTTATTTGCACTTGATATGTAAAAGAAGTTGGGTAAAAATAAGCATTATCTGCTATCAATATTTATTGTAAAGTGTTGCATGCAAAGTCCTTTCATATTTATTACATATTTTTACCCTGGGTAAAGTAAACATCATATCATTTTTCTACCTAGAAGAAAACATGAAGCAGAGGGAACTTACGTGGTTTTCTTTAAATCAATTAAGAATACATGCCATTTCAATGATGAGAATTTAGATATCCCAAGTTTTGTTTCTGTTTTTTAAAATTATATCATTATTAATCCATTCATGAGTCACTAATGTCAGCCATATTCTAAATATTCATATTTGTTCTTTTGCTACCTGGTTACTTTTCCTCTAAGATTATATATTGCTGATCCATGCATAATGCACACTCACATTTATGGAAAGGGAGGCAACTGTGTTCCTCTCAATTAGCTATGAAATAATCCTCAATTCAAGTGGTGATTTTTCTGAAAGGTAGTGATTTTCATTAGGCGGCCATAACTGGATTACCTGTTTCTCCCATGCCTGATCTGTCTCTGGAGTAGGCAAAGAGAATATTTTAGGTGAAATTAGCATGTCATCTCCTAACTCTGTTGAGGACAATACATTAGTTTGACTTCATCCAAAGGACCTAAAATCTTTTAACATCTAAATTTAGTACTTGTTCTTTTTTTATGTATTACACTGTATTAATTGAATCGACACTTTGTAATCCTAGCCATTAATATTGATGTTCTGTGTTCTCTGCAGTGCGGTAGACATTCACTAGATGAATATGAACTGAACTCATTGCCATGGTCAAACCTGGAGATGGAGTTGCAAGGCTATCATTCTCCACATTTTCTCAAACCTAAAGATATTGTTCCATCCTACTTCATTTAACACTGGTCCTGTGTCTAATCATTTTAGGTGCTAACATGGACACTTGAATTATGTAAAGAAATTCCTTCTGACACTTTACAACAACAAAAAAGATATCATACATAGAGGTTAAAAGTGTGTGCTCTAGAATAAGAGAGCTTAGGTTAGAATCCCAGCTCTACCATTTCTAACTGTGGAACTTCAGGCAAGTTATATCACAGCTGGTGTTCTTAGTATTATTATCAGAAACTGTGGATTGACTTCATAGGATGTGATGGCCAGACTCTAAGGTGATCCTCTGGTCCCTGACTCTAGGTGTTTATATCTTTGTATAATTCCCAATCTTGAAGCGTGTGCAGGACCTCTGGCTTGGATCTAACCAATAGAATATGGCAAAAGTGATGAGATGTGATTATATTATATTATATTATATTATATTATATTATATTATGTAAAAGACAATAATTTACTAGAAGACTCTCCCAAAAGACTTACCCTCTTACAGACTTTGAAGAAGCTATGCAACCATGTTAGGAGGGCCACAAGGCAAGTGTGGCTTTTAGGAGTGGAGAGCTCCACTCTAGAGATCTAGCATGAAGCCAGGGTGCTCAGTCTTACAACTGCATGGAGATGAATCCTGCCAATAAACTGAGTCAGCTTGGGAGAGGACTATTCTCCAGTCAAACCTCTATATGAGAATACACCTTGACTGTAGTCTTGTGAGATCCCAAGCAGAGGATCCAGCTATGCTGAACTGAGAAAGCTGGATCACCGTAATGGTGAGATGATGAATGTGTATGGTATTAAGGCAGAGGCTGTGGTTATGTGTTATGCGGGAAGAGATAAACAATAGTGTTGTGAGTATACATATTATTTTGTTCAGGACAAAACATATAGTATATACTCAATAAATATCTGCAAGTGTTATAAATATATGGTAAAGTTTTTTTCAGATAATATGCAGAAATAGGAAATTAAAATTTTTAAATAATGCAAATACTAGTATTTCATTGAATACCTATTACAAAAAGAATGTTATTCCTTTAACAAAACTAGTTGAAATATTCTTGGGATGATTTCATTGCAAAACTGGATTTCAAATATTGAAAAGTCAACTTATACACACAATTTGTGCATACATATATATTTATATAATTTTTATATAATCATTATATATAATGTTATATATAATGCTATCATAGCATTAATCCATATATATATATATATATATATGTAGATTATATATATATATGCATATATATGTATATGTTATGTTTTTCTTGCATATTACATGTTGGATATATTACATATATCATATATTGCATGTATATTTGTATTAGATTTTGTTTTTGTATTTTTATTTCTTTCCTTCTAGACGTTATGCTGTCTGAGGTACCGGCTCTAACTTGTGATTGTAACAGCAGCTCCTAGCACAGTATATAGTGGGCAGTAGGTACATAAAATCTTTCTAACTCATTATAAAAAAATGCCTTTCTACAGTTTAGTTAAAAGACACTTATTGAACAACAATTATGATCCAGGCCTTATCATATAAACTGAAGCTATAAATAGTTTTAATGGGACTCTAATCCCTAGAAGTTCATTGTCTAAGAACAGAATCAGATCTATATAAACAAGCATTTTATAACCTAGTAAGTACTAACAGATACAGAAGGTGCCAAAAAATGTATGTGCATTTTAAGAAAGGAAAAATGTGTATTAAAATTGTAATACTCAATGTATACCAATTACAAAAGATGAATACAAGTTACGTCTGACTTGGGCAATTATAAGGAGTGCTCAAAGTGGTTACCATTAGTTTAATTTTAATACAGTTTTTTCCTTTCCTAAAATGTGTGTACATTTTTTTTTTGGCACCATTTGTATATAAAAGTTTAAGAATACAGAATTAAATGAGACAGTTCCCTGGCAGTTGGGGCCAAGAAAATCTTTGTAAAAATAAAGATTTACGTGAAAAGAAGGAGTTCATGAGTTGAAAAGATTGGGATTGAAGATCATTCATATCTTCTTAAAAAGATAAAGGTCTGAGCCCCCACTGGCAATGGATTGGACAGATCTATTGTACAAGTCATCAGTGTTGGTTCTGGTGGCTCCTGGTTCTCTTCTCATAAATAAGCAGAAGGAGAGGTTATGGAATACCAGCAACAGCCTCATGACTCCAATTGCACAAGGTTTTGACCTGGGAATATGTGACTGTCCAGTTTGCTTCAAAAATGTCTTAATGCTTTTAGAGAAAAAAACATAAAAATTAAAGAACGCATTTTTCTGCTTCTTTAATTTTACCCTGCCTTCTAACCATTGTGTTATCATACACAAAATTACGACAAAATCATTTTAAGGCAGGAAATGAGTATCTTCAGAACCCTTCACCTCAGTTTTCTGCCATGGTTCCTGTTGAGGCTGAATAGCCCTGACCTTAAATTGTCCTAGTTCTTTGCGTCTGTTACCCCCACCAAACTCCTGCTGAACATTGTAAAATTCTGCAACATGTTGTGAATTTTCGTAGATATTATAATATACATCTTTGTAGTTTAACCTAATTATGGAGCATGTACTGTTTAAGTGTCCATAGAATGAAGTGTTTGGATACCAGCACGAGAAGATACACGAGCTGCAGAGTAATGTGCTAGCCCAGTGGTCAGACATAAGTGCTTCGAATAAGACCTGGTTTTTATTAATTTAGTTTTATATTTTTAAATGAAAATATAAATGAATGATATGTATGTGTGCATTATATTCATGTATGTAGATAATATTTATCCAAAGTATTCATGTTTTCTCTTTCTCTCTCTCCCTCTCTCCCTCTTTCTGACTGTCACACACACACACACACACACACACACACACACACACAACCACACACGCTCTCTCTCCAAGCTTTCACAGCATTACATTGCTCACTGTCCTTGAAAAGATAGATGGATAACTTATAACCATAATTATACGTACTCACTGGTGTAATGAAGAGAATTAGAAAATGTGTACACAATAGCAGTGCAGGAGAGAGGAATCATAATTGGCAACTATTAATCTAATAGAGAGAAAAAGAGACGGCTGGAATAATTAACACATGCCACACAGAGTGATTGTTTATGATAAGGATGACTGAAAAGACAGTGGCATTACTTAGTTTTTCCCACTGGCAAAGAAAGCCAGAGAGGAAACAAAATGAATCTTTGGCTCAGACAGCAGCCATCATGTTTACTGAGCTGTGATGAAAATAGCCCTTTTAGGAATTCACTTGACAATTCCCCTTTAACCCCTCCCATTACTAGTAAAAATCATATAATCTTGTCGTTTTTTAAAATACAATTTGGTCAGTAATACACTTAAAATACTCAAATTGTGTTTTAAACACCATTTAGTTACAAAAATATTTATCCCTGGGCACAATTTGAAGAAATGAAACAGTCATGCATTTAGGAAGAAAGCTCACATGCATTTGCTCTCCCTTTTGACTTTGGTATATTTCTAAAATGTATGCCCCCATCCAAAATGTCACTAGGCATTGTTTTAAATGATCCACAGACAAGACACGCAGCCCTTCACATTAACAGATTAAATCTATTTTCTTAGTATACCTACAAGGGCATAGAAGAGATACTGCTAACAAAGCCCTTATTGGGCTGAAATTATGACTACTTGTTTATTCTTTGGACATCCTCTCTACATATAAATTAATAATTATATTCTAAGATAATTCAGGCCACTTTCAGTATATACTTATTTCCAGTTTACTATTTTGAATAAAAAGTAAAAATATCATGAAAAATATAAGACAGGTTTGAGACAAGCATTATAAGAATGCCTTTAAACTAACTCACAAATAATCCATTGGAATCATTAAATGAGAAATTGTCAAATATATCTTCAAAAGTCTACTGCCTTTCTTTGTTTGTTTTTTTTGTTTTGTTTTTTATTAAATTATTTTTATTATGAAATACACATTTTTTAGAATGTTTCAGCTGTACAACACAGTGCAATAGTTATACTTTTTACCCCTCCAAGTGACAACCCCTCTCCCTCAATCTGCTTCCCCATTTGCCCCCAATATCATACATACCTATTACAAATCCCTTGACTCCACTCCCACACTATACTCCATGTCCCATGGCAATATATATATATATATATATACACACACACACATATTCAATTATAGTTGACATACAATATTATACAACATCAGCTTCAGGTAGTCTACTGCGTTTTAAATTTTTCCTTGATTTACATTGAAGTGCCTAATGGCTATCATGGATATTTTCCATTAAGTGCTCATGCTGCCCCTAGTATTTTGTTCCTAAGAATCAATTATGAACATTGAAAACTAGGAATAGTAGGCTAACAAAAATGTTTAATGTTATCTGAAAACAGCTTTTAATTTTTATTTTCTCAAGAACTGGACATTACTATTCATTATGGTTTTTGTAAATATTTAGTTATATAAAATTGTACAATTGAAATAGAACGTGTTATTTGCTTTGAAATTTCTATCCATCTTTGGCTCCACAACTAATCATGAACTATTTTACAAGGAAATTTTCAAAAGGGAGCCAATAGGAGGATATCCTTCATCTTTTGAATTGAAATATATCTACTTTGCTAACTCCTCACCAACTTATTTACCTGTTTGTCTTGTCTCGAACTTAACTATTGTGCTTTTGTTCTACTGGTCCTGGTAACTCCTTTCTCAGGTTATTTGCTCTTTTATCACCATGGACAATTGAAACTTGTATTTAGATCTATGCAAGAAAAATAAAATGGATATTGGATATTTAAAAATTTGTTTTTTTTTATATTGTGCTTCAATTTAAAAAAAAAAGATGGACTACTGAATTAAGTTCAAACACTTAATCTCTCCCAGGAAGCCTAGTTTCTCATTTATATCCTCGATACTCATCAATATGAATGCTGTCCTCCAGATACACTGAATTATTTGCTGTTTTCCTGCATAAAATCTAATGATCACAGCTTCCTTTACAAAGCTGCCCTGTGTTTACCTGTGAAAATTCTATAATTTTGTCAATGCCTATCTAAATACCATTGATTCATAGTAATTTTCCTTACTTTACCATAACAAAATGTAACACGTTTCTACTCCAAAGCTGTTTTTCTTTATAATAATTTTGAAACTTTTAATACTTTGTGTTTTGCCTTTTCATTTACTTATGGTTCTCTACTTGCTTGATTTTATACCACTTAAAGAAGACATACATCCATTTCTTGGATATGAGCAAGCCCTTGACCATATTGAGCCTCAGCTTCTTATCTATAAAACAGAATTAATAATAATTATAATTAATTGAACATTTATTATAAGCTAGATTTTATGGTAAACATATCTTAACATATATAAAAATTATCTCTTTTATTCTTTACAAAGATCCTATGAGATAGGTACAGTATTACTGTTTAATACCAAAAAGTCTTCCCAAATTCTGATTCAGGATTGAACCTCAGGTCTTTTTTACTCTAAATTTTCTGATGTTAACTATTAGGTCACATTTTCCTACCTATATCACAGAGTCTAAATTGAAAATAAGTATTATAGTTTATATAATAGATAATTATTTTTTGTAATGTTTGAAATAGCCAATAAAATTACTTATACAAATTATTAAATGTACCTTGCATGTAATTAAATATAGGTAATAAATAACCTTTTAAAAGGGTTGCACTATAGTTATGAGCCAATCAGAGAACTGAGATCACAGGACAAACTGCCAAATCAAAATATAGTGAGTCAGATATATCCAGAGTATCACAGCTGATATTTCCTCATCTGAAGCAGAAACTACTAGAGACATAAACAGGTAGGAATATGTTAATGTAATTATGATCAATTGTTGGGGTCTGAATGTGGACTTGCTTGAGAGTAAGAAACTTCTAGAGCCTGTAGCTTTGGCATCAACCCAGCCCTATATACACAAAATTGTGTGAGATTTCCCTACAGGAAATCCATCAGATTTTCCCAGTAAAGATTGAGCAAGATCCCCCGCTGGATTCCACAAGAGAGAAAACTGTCCATTATGAAATATGCCCAGAGACTTCTGTATAACAAAGGTGTACTCTCTAGTAATGGGACTTGTCAAGAGCCAAATGTTGAAACCTTATCCTGGCAGGAAGAAAGGAATTCTTCTTCATTTCAATCCTCTCCAACTTTCCCTTCATTTGAAAAGTGGTGCAGGGACATATTTAGCAGGAGACAGGACTTCAAGATAATAGACTACATCCAGGGAAGGTAGAAAGTGGCAAAGGAAAAACATTTATACAACAAAAGCAGGTCAGAAACACCAGTGAAGACCACAGTCCTGAAACAGCTCACTGAAAGCCTGAGACTTAATTGATACATTATATAATGCTTCTATTTTCCCACACTTTACCACCACCTCATAGGACTTCAGTACATTAACAGTGGATTACAATTGAAAGAGATACAAGACACAGAATCTCTCTGAGGAGCCTAGGGAGCCTATAAGCCAGAAGAAAGGGAAAAAAAAATCAAGTAAGCAAACAAACACCTAACTAAACCAGAACTATAGAGGAATTAATAATATCTGGCACCTCTTAATACAGCAAATATTAAACACAGTCTGGCTCCTAATTAGATTAACATAAAACTCCACCCCAAAGGCCTATTTACTTCAATTCCTATTATGAATCGACAATTAATAAAACATTCTATCCAATAATAGCAAAATGTAGATTTTTATTAAGCTCACAAAGAACATCCACCAAGATAAAGCATGTTCTGGGCCATAAAACAAAACATCTAAACAAATTTAAAGAATAAATATCATACAAAATTTGCGTTGAGGCCACAAGGGAAGTGAGAAATCAATAATACAAATATCTGGAAATTAAATATTTGGAAATTAAACCATACATTTCTAAATAGACCATTGATCAAAGAAGTCTCTAAAGAAATTAGATATTTTACACTAAATGGAAATTTTAAAAACCTTGTTAACATTTGTAGGATGCAGGGAAATGGTGGTTAGAGAAAAACTTACACAATTGATGAATATATCAGAAAGGAAGAATCTATAAAATAAATAACCTAGATTTCCACCATAGAAAACTAAAGAAAGACAAACATATTAAATGTAAAACAAAATAAATTTGAAACAGGAAATCAATAAATAAAATCAATAAAACCAAAAGTCAATTCTTTGAAAAGATCAATAAACATGATAATCTCTAGCCAAAATACCACACACAAAAAAGAGATAAAAGACATAATGCCAGTATGAGACATGAATGATAGGTGATTTATATTGATCCAATAGAGATTAAAAACATGAAAAGGGAATAATATAAATAACTTAGATGAAATAAACTAATTTCTAGAAAGACACATACTACCACTACTCACACAGAGAATTTAGTTATATATCTATCATAAAAATTGAATCAGTAATTAATAATCTTCAAAAACAGAAAGCACTAGGCCCAGATGGTTTCACAGGTGATATACCCAACATTTATGAAGAAATAGTACTAATTATGTATAATGTCTTCCAGAAGATATAAGCAGAGGTAATTGTTCCCAACTCATTTATGAAGCCAATTTACCCTAATATCAAACTGATGAGACACTGGAAGAAAAGAAAGACACAGGTCAATATCTCTGTAAGAACTTAAAAGCAAAAATTGTTGTCAAAATATTAAAACTAAATCCAGAAATATACAAAAAGGATAAGAGATTTTGACCAACTGTGATTTATACTCGGAATGCAAGATTAATTCATCATTCAAAAATCACTTAATGTAATCCACCAAATTAACAAACCTGAGAAGAAAAATCTAGATCATATTAATAAATATAGAAGAAGCATTTGGAAAACTTCAAAACCACAACTTCAGAGAGTCATGATAAAAACTCTCAAGAGAAAATAATTTCATAACCCAGTAAAGAAAAGAAAATAAAAAACATATGGCTAACCTCATATGTAATAGTGAGAGACTAAACTCTTTCCCCATTAGGAAGATTAGGAACAAAGCAAAGTCCTCAAAGAATTGACAAAAAAAGCTTCTGAAAATAAAAGCAAGTGTAACAAGGTCATAGGATACAAGGTCATTGAAAAAGGGTCAATTGTTTTCCCATATGGAAGCAATGAACAGCTGGAATTTGAAATAACAAACACCATTTACAAGAGAGTAATCTGATGAGAAAAAGTCAACAAAAATATAGTTAACTGAACTTTGATAAAGGTGCAAAGGCAATTTAATGGTAAAGTAGTTTTTTCAATAAATGGTGGTAAAACAATGGAACATCAATATACCAAAAAAAGGTCTTTACTTTTTACACAAAAATTAACTAGAAGTAGATTATTGACCTGCATATAAAATGTAGAAATATAAAACTTCCTGAAGAAAACATAGAGGATAATCTATAACATTGGTTTTTATCATAATATTTTAGAACACCAAAAACATGATTCATAAATTTAAAAAAATAATCAATTTTACTTTACTAAAATTAAAAACTTTTACTCTGTGAAAGATACTGTAAAAAATAAAAAGCCACAGAGTAGGAAATTGCATACATATGAAGGACTTATATCTAAAATATTCAAAGAACTCTTACAAGTGAACAATAAGAAAAAGAGCAATGCAATTAAAAACTGGGCAAAAAAACAGAACAGATACCTGACCAAAGAAGGTATACAGATGACATTTATACAAAAAGATGCTCAGCATAATTTCTCATTAGGAGATTTCAATTTAAAACAATGAGATCCTGCCACCTAGATATTAGAAAAACAAAACAAAATTGACAATATCAATTGCTAGCAAGAAAGCAGAGCAATAGAAACACATTTTTCAAAGTGTAAAATAAACACTTTGGTAGACACTTTGAACGTTTCCTACAAAATTCAACATAATCTTATTGTACATCTAGAAACCACGCTCCAAGGTATTTGCCAACGTATTTGAAACACATGTGAATACAAAAACTTACATGAGACAATTTAACATCTTATTTCATAATCAAAAATTGGAAGTCAGGAAACACCCTTCAATGAGTAAATAAATCAGACATGATTTATTAATATTAGCAACTTTAAAATGGAATCGGGATTCATTTCAGTTAGAAGTCAGTTGATGACTTAGATGTGTGAAAGTGATAATATATAATAGTAAGTTTCTCCAGATATTGCTATCCTAATATGCAAAACATTAAAATTCACATATTATTTTCCCAGCTCTAATATTCTATGATTTTCCAACATCTCATGTTGAAGATGGGGGGTGGGAGTAGAAGAAAGAGATTGACACAAAGAACGTTAAGAAAATAAATCGAGTAGTGAATCTATAATTATTTTCATGACTACCACAGGGCATAATGAAGAATTACTGTGATTTTACTCTACAGAAATTTCAATGCTGTCTGCTGTGCTGAGCATTAGGGGGGAAAAAAAATTATACAAGTGCCAGTTCCTACATTTACAAATCTATACAGACTAATTAGCAATTAAATGGAAATTTTAATAAATGCTATGAATCAAGCCTAATTATATATTCTGTCAGCTAGCTGTGATATGAGAAATGGCATTCCATACTTTTTCTCTATTACTCTGAATAATTGAGAATAAAGTGGGTGTGAATTGCATAACACTTCTCAGTACTTCAAAGACATCAAGGAAATTCACAACTCTTCTATTTACTATGAAAACATTAATCAATTTTACATCTTCTTAGGTATGACTATTAAAGAAGCAGGTGATAAAACTATGTCTTATTCTAAATTATGTCAGAGTGAAATGAATACATTCTCTCAGAGAAGAGAAATTAGTCTTCAACTACATGCTCCTATATTCATGCTCCTGACACCCTAGACTAGAGCCCATGTAATAATAATAGTAATAGCATAAAAACACACTTGAACATAATGGAGTATGTATTTTGTACTCCATTTTGTAATTTACAGCATTATGAATCATGAGGATATCATTTGATAGACAAATAACCCAATGACACTTTTTAAATTTTTAGTTGTTGAATAATATTCTATAAAAAAATACTAATCCATCTAACATGGTAACATTGTTATCCTAATAGTCAATAATTAGCTCTTTATAATTCCAAGTATTTTCTTAAAAATAAGAATTTCAAAAGAATAAGATCTAGGCTGTTTTATAATACATGATTAATGTGAGAAGTAATCTGGTTTAGAGGATAAGGCTTGGACTTTGAATCAAAAGATAAAGTTCAAATACAATCCTATCCAGTTTATGCCCATCCACTAAGACACTGAGCAAACCAGGTAAACATATAAGGCCTAATGTCCTCATTGAAAAGTGAGAATAACAATTTCTAACTCAAAGGTAGTAGTGAGAACCTACTGAAATATCTTCTAAGCAGTTTAAGGTTTAAATTGCAAGGCAAAAGTGAGATATTAGCATGATGATTTCAATGTTCAATTTTTATAAAATAAATTGAAGTTAGTTTAATTAATTAAATAAATGTAACTTAGTGAGCCAGAGACAGGTAATATTAACATTTAAAAATTTTTTCTATTGTGATTTCTTCTTGGGAGTATTATTATTTTGGTTAAACTTCTGATAAGTCTGTCTATAATAAATGCACTTATAAATATTTGGTGTAGTTGTGTAATTCTGTTTACTCAAGCACAAAGATACTTGTGCATTAACGATAATTTTGTAATGTTACACGAGATATTCAACATCTCTATATTGTGAATCCTTTTATATAAGTAAATTTAATAGTGTACATTATGTAAATTGGCCTCAGCAAATTTGTAAAATATATGTAATTCAAACTCTAAGGTATTCTTTATTTTTCTTAATATCCATATCATATCTTTTAAGACAGAAATATTTCTATCATTTTGATGATTTTTACAACTTGTTCTTTTATTTCCAAAGATTTAGGCCATATCCTTAGCTCTGGTCAGTATAAAAATAACCGATAATAGTATAGTTTACTATTCCATGGTAACAAAATTTTAACAAAGTTCCCTAAACCATTGCAACTACCCTAATCATATCACAATAGGGAATCATTAAGTAGCATGTACTCTTAATAAGAGGTTTTTTTGATTTCTGTTTTTTTTTAAATTTTGTTTTCTTTACTTAGCTTGTTTTTTAATGTTAACGCTAAAGTGTGATAAGCACATGAGAAGAATATACAGCTTTAAAAAAGAATGTATTATAGTAGCCAGTCTCCAAGATGGCTTCTAATGAACTTTACCTTCCATTATTTAAACTTTAATGAAGATCCCTCCCAGACTGTATCAGGATTGATCTGTGTTTCCAATATAATATGACATAAGTGAAAGCATCTGACTTCTGTAGCTTGATTACAAAAGGTGTCGCTGATTCTAGGATGCTTTGCTGTGAATCACTAGCGCTGAAGGAAGTCAGCTGCCCATTTGTGTGGACATGCAAATAGTCCCATGGAGAGGTCTACAATTTAAGAAACTGACAGTCCCTAACAACAGCCAGCACCAACTTACTCGCTAAACTACGTGAGTGACGCGAGTTGGAAGCAGATCCTCTAGTCTCAGTCAATCCTTAAAATGACTGCAAACATGGCTAAAATATGATCGCTACTCATGAGACCTTCACCCAGAACTACCCTGCCCAGCCGCCACTGCATGCTTGACTCACAGGAGCTGTGAAATAATAAATGTTAATTGTGTTATAACCCATTAAATTTTGAGGTAATTGGATATGCAACACAGATAACTACTAGAAGAAGTAGTATTTAAAAGTATTATTACTATTCATACATCATGAAGTAATCATTTTATAAAAATTCAAGATTCTATGTAAGATATATTATTTCTCAGATTACCTGTTAATATATTAAATACATCTGATTATAGGATTTTCTTGATGTAACAAACATGCTGTAATACTTCAAGGTTGATTAACTTTTTCAAACACATATTTTATTTCATTTTCATTTGTGACAGTGAGGTTATTTCAAAGTTCCCAAGGCCATGGCATTTTAACCAATACTCCCATTTCATTTTCACATTTTAATATACCATATATTCTGTTGATTGGCAATCTCATTACTCTTGACATTATAAAAATTTACCTATTAAACAATAATCAGGTTTAATGGAATTTCTATTAATGCTTTTTGTTTTATAGGAATGACCTGTAAGATATTTTTAAAGGTAAATTGAAGAAAAAGAGAAATTAAAAAGTAACCCACAAAGGCCTGTAAAGTCTTTCTAATAGAAAATAGTGGTAACTTGACTCTTCCTATGATGTTATTTATTACTAATGAACTTTTCCAGTACATTCATAAAATTAGTGCTTTATCTAGATTCAGCTTTACCTGAAAAAAATTAAAAAAAAATAATAAGATAACTTGCTGTACAATATTAGTTAATTTAAAATTAGTGGGTTATTTCTGTCTAGCTTTTAATACATAATAAAAATAAATTAAAACTTAAATTACGTTTCCAGTAGCATTAGGGTATCTAAATAATATTTTTAAAAAGAGATGAAAACATTTACTTTGTCTTATCAGAAATGAACTAGAGATAATATTCTTTTGTACTTCTTTTTTGAATCACAGAACTATTTTGTTTTTCAAATGGAATGTTTTACTATTATTAGATATATAATATAGCAGCTATTGAAACAGTTATTTTAGAAACTTTAAAAGTAAAATTGTTTGTTCAAATAAAATGAATTTAAAATAAAATTATTTTTGTTTAACTTCACTCTTAGGTGAAAAATGCAAATTAAAACCACAAGAAATACTAGTTTAAATTTCTTAAAAATAAATTAATTAAAATGTTTGACATACTAAACAATAATGAAGATAAGGACCTTAGACTTTTATCATAGCAGTATGGTGAATGTAATCAATTTGGAAATGATTTGAAGTCATCCACTAAAATTGAAGCAATAATCTCATTCAGTGTCCTTAAAGGATTTTTGTTCAAATATATATGAGATCTGCCTTAAAATACCTATAGCAACATTTATAATGAACAAACACTAGAATAACTCAAATGTCTATCAACAAATAATAAAAAAAGAATGATAGATACTCATACAGTGAAATTAAATAACAATAAAATGTAAGTGAACTGGAGCTGTATCAATCAATGTGACTGATTTTCAGGAGCATAATGAATGAAAAAGCAAGTTACAAAGAGTATAATTTCAAGTATTAAAATTTCAAAAACATACAAAACTAAACAAAGTATATTAGTAGAACAGGTATTTTTAGTTACAGGTGCTAAGCAGGGGAATGACAAACTCAAATTTAAGGATGATTTTCTTTAGGTGTGATGAATGAGTGTATATAAGGAGACATAAACAAGATACCACTGCTGGTAGTGTTCTATTTATTTTGCTGTGTGTGTGTGTGTGAAATATATATTC